>NW_009704432.1:0-451 GCF_000703405.1 Apaloderma vittatum
TAGTCCAACTGCCTGACCAATCCAGGGCTGATCAAAAGCTACTCCATGGTACGAACCCTTAAAAGTAGTCAAGTCTAGTAGTGAAATGTGTACAACGGTGGAGTGCAAAACCAGCTCTGAGACAGTGCTGGAGGACACTAATCTGGGACCAACACCACATAAAACATGGCAAAAAGAGACCTTCAGTGCAGAATAAATGAACTACCAACGTAGTGAGCATTAAGGATTAATCTCTAGTATCAGAAGAGTCAGTTCCTGGATGTCAGCTCTTTGTAGACTACAACCTTACAGCTTTAAGTTCCTTACAGTACTCATATAAAGAGCATGAGACTTAGGGATTTTGGCAAATGTCTTAAGAGAAGCTGTGTGCAAATGATTGTGAGGGTTACAAAATGACTCACTGGAAATTCAAACCCTCAGAAATGCCAGTAAAATCACAGAGTCACAGACT
>NW_009704433.1:0-761 GCF_000703405.1 Apaloderma vittatum
ATTCGAAACAACTGCAGGCAATACGGTAATGCAGCTTGATTGGTCAAACTTTGTGTGTTTACTTCTGCTGCTTGATGAACATCAGGAGTTTCTTCCTTTTTTTATGGAAATACAATGTTTTTCTTTTATTTCCGTTTAAAATTTTCTGCTTATTTTGAATAGAGGTGAAAATTTAGATCAGTACGTCAATTCTTACACTCCTGCTGCACAGAGCAATGCATAGGACAGTTTCCTTCCATTCTTACAATACCTGCTTTTTTCTGTGCTTATTTTCTATTCCATTTCCTTGGATGTGCACATGAGATTTAGCATTATAAGTTTGATGGTCTGCTCTGGTTCTTAGCAGAAGTGTAATGTAACTTTTGCAATTCAGCATAAGAGCCTAGACCTAGAAGTAAGCATCTGCAGGTTCAGTCATGGTGTCTGATTCCTTATCAGACCTACTGGCTGCTGTTGTACCATGTGTCTGATGGAATTACTTCTTGCTTATGGTTCCATTCTCCTACCCCTTCTCAAAACAACATTTTCGTTCAGGACTGCTGCATTTAGGAATATAACAATGGCTATGTGTCCTGTTACTAACTATGGATATGCAGGAGAAAAAAAAAAAAAACAACACAACAAGATAAGAATGTAACTATTTTCCATCACAGGGTCACAGAATTGCACGGTGCCAGAATCACAGAATCACTGAGTCACAGAGTCACAGACAAATTAGATAACCTTTTCACAGAGTCACAGAATCATTGAGGCTGGAAAAG
>NW_009704434.1:0-3883 GCF_000703405.1 Apaloderma vittatum
CAAATCCAGTTCTGCAATGATTGCTGTTGGCACTATTTTATACCCTGGGGTTTTCACAGAGTCCTTTAATGCCACGCTGGTGATGGCTTTGTTTGTCCTTTTGTCTGAGCCTTCGGAGTAACGACGATATACCCTCGGTGCCTTCACGTCTCGGTGGGACCTGACATTTGGGGAATTGAGGGGAAAATTGCTTAGTAGAGATCTCAGAGTTGACCATTTGACTTGGGTTGAGCAATGAGCATCTGGAGACACTGGGAGACGATTTCTTGGAAGAGGATTCTTGGACGAGGCTTCCTGGTGAAGAACTGAGCTCCTGGAGCTTCACCTTTGAGTTACATTTCAAACACCTGAGGTGAACCTGAAACCTATAAGGCTTACAAACAGGAATGCTTAATGGTAACTCAAATCATAATTACAAAATAAGCTTATAATGCTAAGTAGTAGTAGTAGTAGTAAAAATAATAATAATAGTAATAATAATAATAATGATGTGTAGTTCCTGAGGCACAACAAGCAAATAAATCAAAGCTGGAAATGCTCTTTATAGCCTCCCCTCTTACCAAAATTAATTTTCTTTGCCCATTCTCCAGTCCTACCAGGTGTATCTGTTGCATCACACCAGACAAGTCAGAGGCCTTGGGGTTGTTTCAGGCAAAGTCCGGGGGGTGCGGGCAGGCGCAGCGCGAGCGGCCCCTGTGGCTGTGCTGGGAGTGCAGCTGTGCTGGCTGCAGCAGTGCCCCGAGGGCGCGGGGGGCAGGCAGCCTTGAGGGTAAGCCCAGCTCCGTTTGGGGGGTTCACTCTGCTGCTGCTCTGAGTGTCCAAGTGCTTGTGCTGGTCTGTGCCCCTCTGCAGATCGGGCAGTCTGTGTTATCTTTGGACGTCCTGTACCTATAATCTGCGTTTTAGGGGAAACAGGGGAGTTCTATAAAAGAAGAAATCACATCTTTTGAACCCTGATACAGAGAGCTGCGTGCTGGCACCACAACGAGAGGTGTAATTTTGTAATGTACTGAATGTTTCTTTTCTGCTAGTCAGAAAAAAAAAAAGAAAAACAAAAAAGACTGAGTTGCATTTTCGGCAGCCATTGCGCCCAGAATGGCTTTAACACCTGACTGAACAATCACAGCTGAGAAGAGGCCACACAGAGGAGAGGTGTGGTCTGATAACTACTTGCCTAATGCTGTGAAAAGAGGGATTTCTCTGAATCCGCTTGTGACGAGCTTGTTGGTACAGGATCACGCTGAGCCAGGGTGAGTGAGTAACGTTCCGTTGGGAGGTTTATAATTACTTTTGAGCTGACCAGTCGAGATTCACTCTGCCGTGAAGGATGTCAGTGCAGCCTTCACCAACATCTTCTCTGTCTTAAACCAACAATTTTCCTCTTTGTCTTGCCTGGCTTGGGGTTTGCTACCTTCCCTTGGCTGTGGCTCAGCTCACATACCTGCCCGGTGCGTTATCGGAGTGGGACAGGACAGAGGTGAGCTGCCAGGTGTTACCTGTGTGTTGACAACACTGCATTGTGCCCGTCCAGCAACCCGTGTGGTAAATACGGGGAGTCACAAATGAAGATCATAAAATAATAACGTGATTTAGGTAGGAAGGGACCACTGGAGATTACCTTTGCCTTGTCTTCTCCAGCCCAGCCCACCTTCGGTTCTACCAGGTTCCTCAGGGCTTTGTTCCCCCTTGTGACCTGTAAGGATGGAGGTACGGCCATCTCTTCAGGCACTTGTCCCCATGTTTGGCTACTCCTGTCAGTTTTATTCCCCCTAATATCTAATCAAAATTTTGCTGATTGAGACCTGGGTCTGTTGCTCTTCATCTTTGTGCAAGGTTCACCTTGAGCACGCTCTGGGAAGCGAAGCAGTTGCGGTTTTCAAGCAGAAAGACAAAGACTGCAAAACCCTACCCCTGTCCATTGCATGTTCACGCTTACATCCTCTACCTGACGGTGCCAGGGTACGTAGTGATGCCAGCAAAGGGCTGTTGGCGTCCACCAACAGCTTATAAATAAAATCATTCTCGTTTCTTTACTCTGTTCAATTCTGTAGCTCACCAGCGAAGTCTGAGGGAATGGCAGGAGCTACAGGGTGGGTGATGACAGGCAGCCGCACCCCTCAAAACTTTATTGTTCTCCACTGACTGGATTTCTGTGCCACATGCAGTGAACCTTGTGGAAGCCAACAGGAGGAATTACCCTTCACCTGTGATGTTGATCTGCACTGGAGTGAGGAAGAGGACGTGTCTGCTTCAGCCTCCCATTTCTGCTTGGCTGCCCCACAAGTGGGGTTTCCCTCCAGTCTGTGCTTGCGCTGCTGCTCACCGGGTGTCTCAGCTGATGCTGGGCACGGCACAAGGGCAGGTGGGGTCTCTATTTTAAACAAGAGCACTGAAGCGAAGAAATAATCTGGATTGTGCATTAGCACTTCTTGCTCAGTGAAAAACACTCCAGGGAGTCACTGCCCTTGCCTGTCACACCTTCAGCATTTCATCTCACAGATCCCATGTGCGGAAGGCGAATACGGACAGTCTAATTTCTGGCGTGCTCCCATGAAAAGTTTTAAACCGGTGGTGCTTCTCCTATGGGAATTCCTTCTTTACAGCTGGATGAACATTTCTCCTAAATTCTCCCTGAAACTGCTTCGTCAAGCCCCCTTTGCAGAAGCGGGCGATTGCGTTAGTGCTGTTAATAGAGGAGTCACCTTTGGTTGAATTTGGTGAGTCTGGTGCAAGAGGAGACGTGTAGCAAGTGGTTAGTGGCCTGTCTAAGGACAGAAATTTTCTGTGGTTTGTAATCATGCGTTGAACACTGCCAAGCATTCTTATTTTATCAGGTAGTTGCTGCTTTGCGTGGTGAAATACGGCAGACAGAATGCACAGCTTGGCTTCTTGTGCGAAGGGAGCCCTTCCTAGGAAGCGGGGACTCCTGCAGCATGAGTAACGGATTAGTACCGGCTTGCAAGAACTCGTAAAATGATTTGGAGTTAGTTGGAGAAGTAAGAAATAAAATAAGAAACTGGAATGAGTTGCAGATGTGCGTTGTAGGTTTTAAACTGGGAATCCTAAAACCACTTGCCTAAGCTGAACCACATTAAGGGCTTGAGAAACACCAGGTCCATGGGAATCCTGTGCTGCTTGGCACTGAGTCCGCAAGCCTCTGTTTTTCAGGCTAGACACCACATTTTCAGCTAGAGACTGTTTGGGTTCCAAGCAGATTTTTTTCATTTTGTTTTAAGCTAAATTAAAAAAAAAAAAAAAATGCAGCCAGCAGCCAGGAGAATATTTGGCTTTTGTTTCTTTACCAGCTGTTTTTGTTCTCGGAAACTCATTTTAGCTCCTGGTGTGTTCCTTCAATTTGTAGCTTATGAATTGCAGGAGCAGATGATGCGCCGCTGAGTGCGCCCTCTCTTCGGAGCCGCGTGAGAACCGGGCGGTTGTGCGTTAGCGAGGGCGGGCGAACAATTTGTCATTAATTCCTAGAAAGAAGGATTTTTGGGGTGAAGGTCGCTGGATTGGGATCTCGGCTGCTCTCCAGAAATCTTGCTTTGTAGGAACGCTTTAATGAGCCCCTTCCATATCTGAAAGTGTTGCCCTTTGTGGAGCGACCGATTGCCACAAGGCGGCAAAAGCTCTGTCCCCGGAGCTCTGCTCTCCACCATCGCCCTCTCGTTCTGGGCTGGGAGGGCTGCTCGGCTCCGCTGGGCTCTGTCCTTGCTGGCAGCCCGGTCCCGCAGCCGCCCTGCTCCAGCCTGGCCTCCTCCAGGGTTTCAGCGATTCCTTTTGCTCCCCTGGAGCTCAGCCCTGGCGAAGCAGCCTCCTCGCTGGGGCGGAGGCCGGGCTTCTGCCTCCTCAACCCTGAAGTCCGGGTGCCTGTTTGTTGAGA
>NW_009704434.1:4045-9472 GCF_000703405.1 Apaloderma vittatum
CTTCGTTTGTCTGGTGTAAGAATGAGGAAGGAAAAAAAAGACTGTGCTCGGACCTCTAATGGTGTGAATGCCTGCTTTTCGGCCTAAGTCCTTGCTAAATCTGGTTACGCCACGGTCTCTTCTCTTTGATCTCAGCCCTGCGCGTTTCCTCCGTAGCTGTGATTTGTTAAAGCACGCAGGGCTTTATCCTGTGCTTAATTTTAAGCACAGTGAGAGCGCTTCTGTGCTCAAGCTTGTTCACAGATGTGTTTCTGTCTCGGGACTGGTGCGTTGCTTAATTCTAGCAAGGGATCTAGCTGGGTTTTCACTCCGAAGAGTTATTTTTTCAAGACGTTACTTTTTCTGCCTAATTAATTTACGACACGGTACGATAAAAACATCATTTAGATTTCAAATGCAAGTAGCCTAAAATGAGGAAATGCCAGAGTTAAGGATGCCTGCACAACACCAACCTACCACAATGTGGGTGTGAATTACGACAGTCTCTAATTACATGACCGCATACCGACTTTTTTTTCTTTTTTTTCCCCCCAAAAGCCTGTTGCCTTTCACAGTGCTGAAGATGAATGTGCTCTGGAGCGTGTAGTTAAGAAAGTTCTTGTCTGTCAAAGCTCTGCCTCACTTGTTACCATAACCGGAGGGTGTAGAGGGAACCGGGCGGTGTATTGCAGGGGAAAAGGAGAGACTGCATTCCTACAAAAAACTTAATTCTATTCTTATTTCCTCCATAGAGGTCTCATGCAGAGGCAGCTGTCTGGCAGCCGAGCGTACTCAGAGCAGTTGTTCAGAGTTCCGGTTAAATTATCTCGGGAAGGAAAAGGCGATGGAACTTGTGGAATAGCGAACAGTAAGGGCAGTGCTGGGGGAGTGGGACTGGCGAAGGAGAGGCGTGAGGAGGGAATCCTCTTTGGGGAGGAAGGAGCCAGGTAAGTAGTTTCTAACTTGTGCAACATGGTCAGGGGGTAGAGGAAGATATTTAAATGGCACAAAATCCCTCCTTCTGCTGTGTTACCTACGATGTGCGTCTCTGCCTAAAATCTTTCATAATTTTCCCCGCTGTCCTGGTTGTGATAGTGTAATAAAAGATACTCGGTGACAAACTTAGAGCAATGTAGCTGTACCAGTACCCCTTGTGTGGTCAAGCTGAATGCTTTACAAAACCAAAAAATAACTCCCAAGTTCCTGAAATCTCAAGGCGTGTGCTTCGTGGCAGTGGAAATGTCTTGTCTTCCTCTGTGTTTAAATTTCTCATGTGGAAAATAGAGATAACATTACCTGGCACACGAGCTTTCTCATCTCCTGGCTTCTGGTCTCGGTGCCCTCTGTTGTGAAGGCGGTGACGCTGGGGAGGGAGGTGTTTTGCAGAATTGTAGCCTTCATCTGATTTCTCTCCTCACAGAAAACTCCAAATGAACTTACCGGCTGTATTTTCAGGATAAATCATACTATATATTTTTTTATTTTTTTTTTAATTCTAATGGTGGTCCCAGCACCACTCCCATTCCTGTGTCTCTGGGGTAGGAGTGCTGGGAGCTCAGCGTGCTGAGCGGGGCCCTGCCGGCATTAGCTGGTGTGTTCAGCCTGGAGGTTCCTCCCTGGCGGAGGCTGAGAGGTAGAAGAGGTCTGGAGCAGCTCCCTTTGTCTAAAGATCAATTTAAAGGCCTTAAACCCGAGTGTGTTAGTCCCGAGTTCCTGCAAGAGCTACTGGGAGAATCCAGTACTGGTTTGTGAGACTGGCAGATGCTGAGCATCGGTGCTGGTTGTGTCCCTTGTGGCTTTGAAGAAGCTCCTACCTCACTTCTGGTACTGCCTCTAGAATTACAGTCAGCATCGCCCTGTAATTACTGTGCCACCGATGAAGTTGGTATTTTATATCATCGTTTTAAAGTAAATATTTTTATAAGACAAAAAAAAAACCCGAACCCCACAGATGTAAGCTTTAAAAAGACTTGCAAGTGTTCAGGATCTTTGGGAATGCGTTTGGTTTGGCTGGGTCTAAATTTCCAGCATCCCCTTGTGCCACCCTAGCGCAGGGGCGCTGTATTCACAGCACGCTGCAGCTGTTTGACACGATGTACATAACTTTTAAAATGCAAAAGCGAAGTATTTTTTAAAGAGTAATGTACTTTTTTAAAAAAGAAAAAGGGTGGTTTGCTTAAGCCTTTTAAGTGTTGCAAAAACCGTGTTAGCTGTTGCAAAAACTGTGATTTCCTCATTTGTGTTCATTTTTTTAAAAAAAATGTGTTGCATTTGGGGATGGATAATTGTTCAGCAGCATGAGAGTATGTATAATTCCCAAATACTTCAGCATATTACCTCTTTAGCAAGTCTGTTATACCCTGTCTTCCTTTGTCCCACAAAATCCCTTTGCTCTCCAGTGAGTCCCACAGTACTAAAAGGGGGTATGGTTTGCTTTGGGGTTTTTTTTGATGAACAGCAGCTTGTTGAAATCTTATAAATTCAAATTCTCTTATGTCCAAAGCATGTTCTTACTGAGGCTTGGGCAGCTTGAAAAAAACCTGATGAGCAATTTACTTTTAATTTTTGTCTTACTAAGCCCGATTATTGTTTTAATTATCCATTGTTATTGTTTGTGACCTTCCACTAGAATTGTTCCGTACGAGTTTAGAAAGATTCCTGCTTTTATGTGAAGAGGGTGTGACTGTGAGGAAATGTTTGTTCAGTTGGGTGGAACAACTTATCTTTCTTGTCCTTTCTTTGTGGGACATTCGTCTTCATCCAGATGCTGCAGGATCACTCACTGAAGAGTTTATGGCCTCCCAAAAGAAAATGGTATTTTAGATTTAGCGGGTTGAATTGTCCGTTCCCCTAAAACCTCCAGTTTGCTGGGGTGAAGGACTGTTCGTACCCAACTGTAGCACGGAAGGAAAGAAGGAGGGAGTTGGAGGGAAGGGACGGGGCAAACACAGCCCCCAGAGAAGCTGCCCCCCGCACTCGAAATCTTTTACGTGTGGGTTGCGCAACGTAGCCGTGAGGCAGTAACCGAATCTGCTTTGATGAGTCAAATATTAAAACTGTCGCTCGATAATTTGTAGTTGGTGCGTTGCTGTTTTGTGTCTCGAGGAGTTAAATTCCTGGGTGGTGGAGTCAAGGTTTTGCTGTAAGGTTGGAAAGCAAACGCTGCCAATTTGGAGTCCATGACTTGAGTAATTGGCGGCTCTACTGCGTTGTGCAGAACAAACGGACAGTTCAAATGCTTTATGTTTATAGAACTCATTTCCTAATTTAAATGCCGATTTCAAAGCTCTGGTTTCGTGTTTCATTTCTCGGTGACCCTCTTCTGTTGAGGGATTGAGTTTCAGATCAGAGTTTTCGGAGACACGACGCGGTATGTTTTCGGAGCGCTGCGCTGCCTGGACTGCCCCGAGTGTGACAGGCAGCAAGGAAAAGACTCTTGGTTGCGTACAAATTACACGAGGTGCGCTGGAGATGAGAAAATGTTAAGAGTGTGGCAGGGTAGCTGTTACTCTGGAAAGCTTTTCAGATGCAAAGCTTAACCATCGTGCTGCAGACCTGTGTATTATTAATACAAGCGGTCACTTAGTCTAATGCTGCTGCTTAGTGGGTGCACTTTTAAAGTGTCCAATATATGAGGTGGGACTTCCAGCTTTTTCAGTAAGGAGAATTATTTAGACACGTATTTTTAATGATTTATGCACCTTTAGTTTTTCAGTTGTAAGTGCCATTCCATCTTTAAAAACTAGTTGCAAACAGTTGTGTGTTTTACACTCATGTAGGGGTTTTGAGTGATTTCTTTGAGGCAGAGAAGAAGCAAAATAACTAGAAGGTTGACTTTTTTAAAAATAAATATTTCAGTGCAATTACTTGATGTACAGATTAGATGCTTACTGGTTTTATAGTAGCGACCAGTAACAAAAAAATATATATCTGAACACAACAACTTAGATAAAGGCAGCGCACTTAAGCAACCAGCTTATCTTTTTAGGCCGTGCACATTTGGGAACAGGTTTATGTTCCAGCTTCTTAAACCCATCACCTCTTGTTTTAATCAGTAGCGGGCTTGCTGAAAATAAACCAAACCTCCCGGGGGGAAAACAAGCGAACAGTGTCCCACTTTTCATTAGAATCTCATTAGTTTTGCTGTTATGAGGTATAAATCAAAAAACATAAGTGAAAACAGCAGTTCCCAAAACACAGCGCTGTTTAGGTTCCTGCTAATGGATGTCTGGCTCCTCGTACTTTCTGTCGGTGTGTGACTGGAATTCGGCAGGGTGCTGGGAGGTTTTGAGGCTTGGTCTGGTTAGTATAGATAGCAAGAGAAAAAGATATCTGTTAACGAATGCATTTGAAAGTCATTTCTGATTCCCGTGGATGCGATTAGGTGGGAAATGTGCTCACCAACGGGTTTGCATACACAGCGTATTCAAGCGTGTTTAACTTGGCCGGGAGAAGATTCGTCTTTAAAGGGTTTCTGCCATGATTGTGAAAAACATGTTTTTTAAGAAAAAAAAAAACAACGCTTAATTGAAACTTTTTGTCTTGGATGTTTTGCAATGCGGCGATTTTAATTTTAGTGAAATATGGGTGTTGTGAAATTTAGAGAGATCTGAGAACGGGCATGAAAATAAAGGAAACTTCCAATGTGTTTCCTTCACGCGCGGTTTTTGCAAGCCTGTGCCAAAGCAGATAGCCGTGGAAGCAGAGTGTGGTGGCTGGGGACTGGGGCGGCTGGTGAAACTTGGGGAGGTCAAGATGAGGAGATGCACTTCATTCCATGTAGCAGCTTCAGTGGTCTTGGGAAACAAAAAAAATCTGTTGTGACAGAAAGATTGGTTTTCTTTCCGAGGCTGACCACGATGCTGTGATCTCTAGCTGAGTCCTCACGACCACAAGCTGTGCTTCATCCTGCCCCACCGCTGCGACTCTCCGTGTCCAGCTCTTCTGGGATAGAGGGACTTTTCTGTTGCAGAGGCACAAGTCCCAGAGGAGGAGAGCGAGCTGCAGGCTGGGGTCTGTCAGCACAAGCTCATTTACGGCGAGTACAGTAGTAAGAGTAAGTACAGTAGTAAGAGTAGGGCAGTGAATAACTGAGACAAAGTTAGGTGATACCATCGCATCACCATTACTAACGCCATGGATTCAGGGGGAGCCTTGCTTTGATGTTGTTATTACCCTGCCGTGCTGGCCAAGGTCTGGAAGCAGGACAGCCGGCATCACACCGTGGGCAGCCAGGGCTGAACCCTGCTCCATCCCACTCCGCTTCCAGAGCGAGCGTGAGGGTCTCCGAGCTGCCTTCCCAGCAGCAAGGGAGGTGGCCTGGGGGCACGAGAAGAGTCCAGCTGGGCTGTTGCCGTGTCAGAATCATAGAATTGTCAGGGTTGGAAGGGACCTCAAAGATCATCTCGTTCCACCCCCCGGCCATGGGCAGGGACATCCCCCACTAGA
>NW_009704434.1:10056-15960 GCF_000703405.1 Apaloderma vittatum
TGCAGAGCCGCCCTCCTGCCTCTGCAGCCCCCGGCAGCCTGCTCCATCACCTGGCACGGGGAAGACCCCTCCCAAAACCCCGAAGCCGGGAATGAGCTGCACTCTCAAACAGCTAAAGCCCAGCTGCACACAGAGAAGAGTGAAGGAGGATGCTGGTGGCCTTGTGACAGGTTAATTAGGGAAGCAGATGAAAGTGTTCTCCTTGCCCTGCTGCTGCAGCCATGGCCTGCGTGTCTGTACGTACTTGTCTTGCCCTTCGCCGAGAGAACGCCCGTTTGTTGATATAAACGTAAAACCCACGCAGGCTGCTGGTACCTGGGGAGCCTTTTCATTTTAAGGCCTTCAGGACAAAGCTAGACTCGTTTGCTTGTTGTGGTTGTGTCTGCTAAACCACATGGCTTTTATTAGTAGGAGGTAATGTGTATAGCAGTTCCAGGAGGGGGGAAATGTCTCTAGTTAAACCAAATTCTATGGCAAATTGATTCCCCCTTTTCGTATGACAGCATAATGGCTACCTGCTTATGTTTATGTACTACCGAGCGTGTGTAATTTTAAAAAGTGATACCTTCTTTCATACAGAAAAAATGAACTCGCTGGGCCCAACCAGATTTAATAGCTGAGATCGGAGGGTGCATGCAAGTCTGTTCAAAATCTGCTGTAATTTGATGTGAACTTTGATTTCCTGCCAGCCTGAAAATGTAGGTCAGGAAAAACAGGTACTTGTTTCTGCAACAACTGTTTGATTGCTGTGGTGTAATTTGCAGAAATGTTCTTACCTTTTTCTTTTTTTTTTTTTTTTTTTTTTGTTTTGAAAAAGATTCTTATAAATCTTTAAATGTGGAAAGGCAAACTGGCCTTTCACTTCTTGCAGAAGTGCTCTGTTCTTTTCACGGTCTGTTCTTGGAAATCAGAATGCTCTTTTACTTGGAGAGTGGGTTGAAAGAAAGTGAAATGCTCACCAGTTCAAAATGCTTTACATTTTTTTAGAGCAGCGCAGGCTGCGCTACCAAGCATCTCGAACCCTTCCCGCCAGAGTGCCCTGGGATGCCACGTAGCCTCATTCACTTGGCTACTCCAAGAACAGATTGAAAGCTGGAGTTTTCATGTATATTGCTTAAAACTTGGCAGCAGTGATGAGGTGGGGAGCGAACACCAGGGAAGAGAAAAGACAAAAAAGGGAGAGAGCAAGAAAAAGAGCTGATATTGCTAGTTGTTTTGTTACAGATAGGGAAATTTTTGCCATTTTGCTCGGATAACATCATTCTGGCTTTGATATAGTCCATTTGGGATGTCTTCTTTACACTTGCTGAGTTTAACTTGGATTGCGATGAGGAACTTGCTCAGATCTGAGCGTGGCTCTAAAAGCCTCTCGCGGCGGTAGGTTAAAAATAGAGCAGTTTCGCATTTCCCCCCCTCCCCGCTGTCGTCTAGATGAGGCGCAAAAAGCAACAGGCTTAGTATTGTACGTGCTGTCTCCTGGGTTTCCTTGTGTCCCGAGCACAGGGCACATCGCTGTTGGGTCTCCTTCGGAGGAGCTTTTAGCCGCCTGACAAACCTGTTGAAGGTGGGGCTGGGTGATGTCGGGCGGGCGCCCCAGCACCCCTGGGGGTCCCTCGGAAGGGTGTGCGCTCCCCTCGGCATGGCTCGCGCTCCTGCTCCCTTGGCCTCCCTGTTTCTGTGACAGAGGGAGGTTACAGAATCACAGAATCACAGAATCATTATGGTTGGAAAGGAGCTCCAGGGTCATCAAGCCCAACCTTTTTCCCAGCATTTCTCTAACACTACACCATATCCTCAAGCGCCACATCTACTCGTTCTTTAAACACCTCCAGGGATGGCGACTCCACCACCTCCCTGGGCAGCCTGTTCCAGTGCCTCACTACCCTCTCAGTGAAGAATTTCTTCCTAATATCTAATCTAAACCTCCCCTGGCGCAACTTGAGGCCATTCCCCCTCGTCCTGTCATTAGTAATTAGAGAGAAGAGACCAGCACCAGCCTCTCTACAGCCTCCTTTTAGGTAGTTGTAGAGGGCAATAAGGTCTCCTCTCAGCCTCCTCTTCTCCAGACTGAACAAACCCAGTTCCCTCAGCCGCTCTTCGTAGGGTTGTTTCGCTCTGCATCTTAGCCTGAAGCAGGGCTTTAGGGAGGCATCGAATCACCTGAAGTGGGCGCGTGAATATTTCGTAGGGGAGCAGGGGAGGGGATTTCTCGTCGAAACTGGGCTATCATGGAGTGGGGTTGCTCAGGAGAAGACAAGAGGTGTTCCGCTTGTGCGAAGCTCTTCGTCCTCCGCTGCTCTCTGCGTGCAGCACTTCTGTCCGGTACTGCCTGGGCGGTTAGCGAAGATTTTGGCAATCCAGTGTTTCTGACAATACAACCTGCGCTGCATTGATCTGCAGTGGGCCTTGAGCTTCCTTTGGCTGGGCACCGAAGGGTTTTCTCATTTGGTTCTTATTCAGCCTGCCCTTCCTCCTCTTCCCCTTCCCTACAGAAATACCACATTTCCTCCTTATCTGAGCCAGCAGATAGGTACAAATCTCCTGATGTCCAATGAAGCGGTCGTTATGGGCAGTTGGGGTCGGTAGGGCCGCACGTGGCCGTTGCCCCTGCAGGAGGGGTCCCAGGGCTGCCCGCCCAGCCTGCTCCCCGCGGCTCTCCTGAGAGCGACAGTTCTGCAAAGTCTGCGTGTCTTAAAAGTGATTCATTTTGGTTTCAGGCTGCTGCATTTGAATTCAATATTTGAAATGCTGGGTAGTCTGAGTTTCCTATGGAAAGTAAGTCTAGATTGCTGCTGGTAAGTAGGGAAACAGAAACTTTGCTGACGGAGAGCTGTGAGAGGTAACGGCAAACTTTGGATTTTACAACTTAGGGAAACGCTGTCCTAGTTTCACATAAGAAAATAGTTGCCCCCTCTAACTCCTGTTCATCGTGGGGTGTTCACACGCCGAGTGACTCTGAGGTGAGCTGTTCCCTTGGGCGCCTGGGGCTGGAGATCCTCGGTGGAAGTGACTTTCTGAGGCTTTAACGGCTGATGAACAGCTTTTGCTGCAGATGTAAGAGCGAAGCCTGATGCCATCTGATCAAAGCTTTATTATCCTCAAGCTTTCTGCCCCGGTACTGAAGTCAACAGGGGGTACCAGCAATGCTTTCCTTTCAGCATCTTTTGCCGTTTGTGGATCAATATAGTCTTAATTGCCAATTCTCTCCAGGAATCGCTTCTTTTTTTCTCCTGATTGTTCACTCAGCCCTTCGGAGGCCTGGGGACTCTTTAGTGGCACGGTATCAGGTTGATTGTGGGTCTGTGCGAGGCGTTATTGTCCTAAGCTTGGCTTCTGATGCTGCGTGCCGCAGCCGAGCGGGGAGGGCTGACAGATGAGCGGAGGCTTCCCGGAGAGCAGGCGGCGCATCGCCCAGCTGTTTGGAAGAATTGAGGGAGAAAAAAAGGGAGAAAGGCAGATTATCCCATTATGTTTACAGGGCATCGGTCACCCAAACAATGGCTGTCCTCTTTGACAAGAGGACTGTTTAATTAGTTAGGGGTTTGATAAAGAGATGACTAAACATACAGTGCTCTGAAGGCATCTGCCTTTTAGTACAGCAGGCACGTCCTCCGTGCTAGGGCTGCGCTTCTCTTTTCTTCTGAGGAGCGCCGGAGGTCTCCAGAGCTCTGTTCCAAGTCTCTGAGCTGGTTACTTTGAGCATATTAAATTGAGTTTGTGTTATCTGAGAAACAAAATTATAATTTAGCTGCCTGTGAGCTAGTTCTGAGCATTCAGAAAGAGTGAGGAAATGTCTTGGAAAGGCGTATTTTTTATGTATGAATTCAGGTATCCTCAGCTGTCTTATCTTTACAACTTCTCCCTTGCTCCTTTTTTCTTTAGTCTGTGACAACCATTGCCAGGTTAGATTCTCTCTGACAGACTCTAAACTGGACCAGAATAAGAACCTGTATAAAGAGGTTATTAATTATGCATAGGTAAATGGGTGTGAAACAGTGGAGTTCAAGATGCGTGTTGCAGTGGCCGTAAGTGCAGTATTACACCAGCTTTGCTTCGCTTCGGAATTTGACCATAAAATCCGATTTGAAATACAGAAATAATGAATAGAGGGTGAATTCAAGCAGTATATGGAAACGCTGGTGTTAGCATCAGCTCTAGTCTGGGTATCTTCTCAAAACCAAGGAGTATACAGAAATAAAATATTCAGTATTTGGTAAAATATTCCATCTTAGCCATTAAGTAATACACATTTAACATCCGGCTGCACTTGCAATGAGTTTCTTGTTCTTAAACTGGCGTCTGCGTTTGTAAGTAATTCTGACAAATAGCTACATACAACATACAGCTACGTACAACACATTCTGGTAATAAGAAATGTTGCTGTAGCAAATACAACTTCTAATGAAAGCTACATAAATTTGTTCTGTATCACACTCTGAAGCCACTTACGTCTTAACGTCTGGTATAATTTTTAAATTGCAAACCTCCTGGCATTTTTTTCTTGGAGGCTTTTAATTCTTTATAGTGTTTTGTGGCCACAGAACAAATGCTTCTCATCCTTCGATGTTTAATCGCAGCCAGGGATGGGATGTATCAAGCATTTTAAATTGATGAGGGAGATTGTGCATCAGGATTAACTGCCCAGCGTTGGGGATGAACCGCCGCCGTGTCTTCCAGTTATTGATCTCGCCTCTGCAAGCTTCCTCTTTGTTTGCTGAGTGGGACAAAGTGGACAGGCTGGGCCATGCGTCAGCGTCCTTCCTCATCCGGGCGGGGGAAGACAATGCCTCCGGCATCCCCGCCAGCCGGCGGGGGAAGCAGCGATAGCGCTGCGAGCGCCGATGGAAGCGTAGGTCAGAAATGCCTCTCGCCTCGGGCACCCGTGTTTATTTTCTTGAAATGGCTGCGCCAACCCTCAAGAAAACGAGCTGTTGCCACCCTTCTTAAGATTAATTAAAATGCACAAACGTAGCTGCAGCCTGGTGCTTCCAAGATCTTACGTGGGCATGGACACGGGGCCTCTGCTCATTCTCCTTTCCACAGCCAGGGGCTCGGTGCTGTGTGACCTGGGGGAGCTGCAGAGAGACAGCGAAGCCTTTGCAGCCGATGCCTGCTGCTCGCAGGGCTTGTGGAGTCCTGTGTTAGTGCCTCACTTGCTAAATTTCTGTTCTGGTTTCCTGGAGGGTTCTGAAAGATGTTTTTCCTCCCAGTAAATAGCAAGCAGCCTTTGATGGACAGCTTTCCTCCTGCTGCTGCACCCACGTGGCGTATCTGGTTCAGGTCACTGTTGGCGCAGGCTGTTTCTGTCCTGTTTTCCACAAACAGCCTAAAGGAGGTGGCAAAACTACCTTGAACGAAATTCAGGTCGCGCCTCAGCAGCACAGGATGCCGCTTCGTGCTTTCACACCAGCAAAGATCGAGTTTCTCTTCAGAAGGAGCTGTGCCAGCCTCACCGCCCACAGCTCTGACAGAGGGTATTGTTTCAGTGTTTGAAGTAATTAATAATTTTTAGGAGGTTGCAATTTTTCGTTCTCAGTACGTCGCCTCTGATTTCCTTTTTGTGCCCCTGAAGGCTTTGGAGAAGCCGAGGGGCACGGCGAGCAGGGCTCTTGTGACCAGGCTTACCTGCGTGGAGCAAGGACCGTTTAGTTCTTCCTAAGGCACATTGTGTTCATCCAGCCCTATTTGAGACCAAAGTTGGTTTTCCTTAACATTTTCCTTAACTGCCTTCAGGCTGTGAGAAATTTTCTCTCCAATAATGAGCTTAAATAACAAGTTTTCTGCACCTCGTTTCCATCCTTAGTCTGATCGAAGTTCCTGAGAGGGACTGCAACAGCCTGCAGCTACCCGCAGAAACTGAGAAACTAGCACTAGGAGTCCCCGTGGGCAGTGAGTGTCCCTGGG
>NW_009704435.1:0-4853 GCF_000703405.1 Apaloderma vittatum
TTGGAAAGAACATGCAGCACTACATCTGGTGAAAAAGTGCACTGCATATTATCATGAAAACATGATCCCAACCGTAAAGTGTGGTGGAGGAAACGTCATGATTTGGGCCTGCTTTGCTGCATTGAGGGGAAGAGGAATTCCCAAGTCTATCAAAAAATTCTTGAGGATAATGTGAGAATGTCTGAACGTCAGCTGAAACTCTGTAGACGTTGGGTGATGCAACAGGACAATGACCCAAAACACAAGGGCAAGTCCACAACAGAATGGCTTCAGAAAAACAAAATATGCCTTTTGGAGTGGCCAAATCAGAGCCCATACCTCAACCCAACAGAGATGGTCTGGAATGACTGGAAGAGAGCCGTACACATGAGAGGTCCAGAGAATATGACAGAGCTAAAGCCGTTCTGCCACAACTGATCCACAGCTACAGGAAGTGCCTGGATGAGGTTATCGCTGCCAAGGGGAGTTCAACCACTTACTGATTCCAAAGGTTCACTTACTTTTTCCACTGGCATTCTGAATGTTGAATGAGCATGTTCAATAAAGACATGGAGGATCAGAACTGGTTTTGTGTTATTACTTTAGGCATATTATATTTGTCAATACTGTTGACTTAGATGACAGTTAGATCACATCTTATGACAAATTAATGCAGAATACCATGAAATTCCAAAAGGTTCACATACTTTTTTTTGCAACTGTATATAAATGGTTGGTTGGTGTTATCTAAACTTTACATCTTTCTCCTTGTAGCCTCTAGAAATGTCGCCATGACTGAAGGTTACTGAATAAGTACCATCTTCTCTGTTGTAATTAGAGCCGTACTAATCCCAAGCTGTGATTCAACAGGTACAGAGAAGATTTGTTGTTTCCAGAACTCCTAGGAATGGACAGGCAGAGAGCCAGCGTTCCACAGTCCATGGAGAGCAGTCATGTACCTCTCTACAAAGTAACTCTCTCCACACTAATTTCATGTTTAACAGTGGGGAACGATGGCATTGCATGCGCCATTTTCTGTGGAGGGTAGGTTATATAAAGTTAAATGGTACAAGAAAACCAAAGAAAAACAATTTATAGCAAATCATGCCCCATGTCCAGAAGGAATTGCCCCCTGCTGAGCCCTTTCTGTCTTCTGCCTCCTCTCTCCTCTGCCGCCATGGCCCTGCAGCTCGACTCCCAGGAGGGTACCAGAAGGGCTCAGATGGATGTGTCCCTAGAGGGCAGTGACCCACATGAGCTGCCCCTCTGCCTCTTCCATTCTGAAGCTCAGGGAACAGGCATAGGGACATTCTTTGCAGAGGACGTGCTTTTCCTCATCAGCTGTATTGAAGCTCTAAACCTGGTACATGGTTAAGTATCCTTGGTACTTCTGAAAAAGTGCGTTTGATCATGGTATGCTACTACATAGCTGGGTAGCAGTTGGGATTCTCAGACCTAGGTTGTCTAGACTAAAGCTCAGTGATGAAAGAAGCTAATGGAAATAAAATATATTGATTAAAACAACATGTTTTGCCCTAACACCACATTATTGTGACAGGAGCGCTGTAGTAACTTCCATTCAGAGACAGGACACACGCATATACACAGCCATATCGGAAGTTACAACACACATATTGGGTAGGAAGAAATGAGTTGATCAAACCAAATGTTGGAGTGAGGACAGATCAAATGATGCCACATGGAAAATTATGGTTTGGAATGAAAAAGTGGTCCATTTAACAGTACATAAAGTCTCTGCAATATGCATAAAATCAGCAGCTAGCAGATGTTTTCTGACACAGTGCATCTGCATGAAGCTGAGGCATATTCAGTTCCACTGTAGCAGCATTACACAGAGGAGAGATAAAGGCAGAGACCCTTCAGACAGAGGAAGGCAGCCTTGACCTTACTTAATAATAATAATAATAAATAATAACTTGTATTAATTAGCAACCAGGAATTTAATGATGGACTCAGTGCAATTGTGAGAGGTATCATAAGCAGGATTAAAGGAAAAACGATCATCCGCTGGTAAGATAAGAGGAAGAAGAAAATTTCATGACAGTTCTCTGTTTGGTAAGATCTTGCTGAAAATATCACCTTGGGATTACAGCTCTCCATTCACACTTTGTGGTCAAAGGCAACTTCTTTTAAATCTCAGGGAAATTTCTTCAGCCATTTTAAGACTGCAGAAATGCAAATGAATATAGTTTTTCTTCATCTGAAAATAATATTGTGCATTTCATAGAGGTGGTTGAGTTTTGAGAAAATACTGTCTTGAGTGTGACAGCTGATTTAAAGAACATTTTTCTTTCCTGGGTTTACTTTTCAGCTGGGACCTAGTGGAGGAAAATATAGTATGGTCTTGTTTCAGCCTTCTCTGGTAGCCTAAATTCATGCCTATCCATGACACAGTATAGGCCACTCACAGTAGGCAGTGCACATCTTCACAATTCTATCTTTGTTCTTCAGAGGTTTTACCAGAAGAAGTAATACTTAATAACTGAGAGACTTAAAATGTCAGAATTAATGCTTAACTGGTCATCATTACCATAACTGATAAAAATATGTAAGTTCTCAATACTTTGAATTATTATTTTAGGTCATCTGCACACTCAGGCAGAGGCCAGTGTACCAGCATGATGGAAGTTATCTTAGAGCCCATCAGCACTTGTGACAAATTAATTTATTTCAAATCAATATTTGAAGACCGAAGCCAATTGAACAAAGCACTGCAGTAACAGCCAGACTTGATCAAACCCAGTTGAGAGGCACCCAATCTTGAGCACAATGACACCGTGTTTTAGACACAGTTGGGCTGTGTGTTTGTAGCTTCCAAGGATTGTATGCATCAGGGAAGGGGGCTTTAAAAGCTTCTGTCATGCCGTTTTTATTCTACAGACTAGAGATTACGTATCTTCTTAAGCCACTGTGTTTAATTATTTTTAAGATTCTCAGCTATTTTCAAAGCCCTTTGTGGGACGGTTCAGAGATAGTTAGGAATCTCTTCAGCCTACGCTAAAGTGACTTCTCAAAGCACCTCTCTGAAACAACTGTCTGCAACAAGAATGAGAGGTGTCAGTACAGGAAGCAGAAAGCTGAATAGGGAACTATCTCTTCTGAAAACACTGGAACAGTCACAGATCTTCCTGCCATAAGATCACTTTTTGTCCAACAGACACAACGGCAATACAATGTGATAAATAAATGCAATGCTAACTGCAAGATATAAATTAAAAAAAACCAACAAACCTCTGTGCATAATTGTTAAAGAACATTAGGTATCATGGAGGTAAGTCTGATATAGCTGTCTTAAGAGATAGAATGGATTAAGTTTTACCTGGCACTTTCAGAGCAACAAAGAGGGAGAAGCTTTAAAATGGGACATGCACACACACCAGAAAAGGTTGTCAGAGCTAGCAGTGAAAAATGAATATATGTCAAAAGCTCAGTTAAACTGAGCTTCCTACTAACTTTTCCTGTTTTCATAGAATGGCCTAGGCTGGAAGGGACCTTAGAGATCATTTAATCCAACCTCCCTGTCATGGGCAGGGGCGCCTCTCAACTAGCTCAGGCAACACCTGGGTACCCAATGGGGATCGAACCCACAACTTTGGCGTTTTCAGCCCCACGCTCTAACCAACTGGGCTAACCGGCCCCCTTTGGACAACCACCCCTCACTTCTCCAGCAGTGTCTGCAGTATTGCCATTGTTGCACTGGCTGCCAATTGTCAAGGACTTTGCTATGAGAAAATGGAATTATTTTTACTTAGGGCTCTTCATTCTTATTGGGTGTGATTTACTGTAGTGCTACTGAGAAGGTCTTATTGTCAGCTGATCATATCTTTTCACAACCAATGAGATTACTGTCAAGGAGAAAGCTGCTCATTCCAAGCAACATTTGGTAATAAATTGATTACTGGCTGAATGCTGATACTTCACAAAAAGAGCAATCAATGAAATATCTGTTATTGCTCAGAGTCTTACATTAGAAAGGCGTGCAAAATAATCACTAAATGATTGCACATGGCAACTGGGCTGGACTGTGTGAAATCAGCTTAGATACACACAGGATACACACTTTGAAAGCCACAGTCTAAAAAGCGATGATTGTAGATGACCATGTATAATAATAACTGGGTTGTGAAGAAGTGTCCTGCTCAATCTCATCTTAAGCACGGCATACTCAATGCTGTTTACACTCACAGAGAAATAGTTTTAACAATCACTAATGATTTGAAACATCCCTCCCCCCTATTTCACATTTAGTATTCCTTTTCAGGATCCAACTGCTGTATCTGGGTAGAAAAGGAAAGACTTGTCTCTACTTGCTGCTGGGAGCATTCGCCTGTTCACAATTTTCTTCTCTTCCTGGAAGAAAAGACTGCAGAAGAATTTCTTCCCCCTACTTTTTTTCCTCCTTTTTACTCTGGAACGAGGTTGAGAACCTGGGTCTGGCGTGGTACAAAATGAAGCCTCCCAGTCCTCCTTCATTCCACAAGCACAGTTATCCAGGAGCAAGAAAAATCCCAGTTATCATCTGCTGCCAGAAGAGGTGAGTGCTGAATGAGCCATATTCACCATTGCTACTAAGGCCATAGAATAGGGTCCATTCGGCATTCTTATTTTCAATTTATGACATTAAATTTCCTTCTTTTTTTTCTCATAATGAACAAGTAAGGATTTTTACTTTTTTTAAAAAGTGTCATTGCCTAGTACTTATGAGAAAGGAAGCCCATAAATCCCCCTCCTCCTTAGAAATGGCAAAATCCATGCTAACTTGAGCTCCCTTTCATTACTGTCCAATGTTTAACTTCCCAATTGTAATGCAACAGTGTAATTACTTTTATTTTATTTTATTTTATTTTTTTTAT
>NW_009704436.1:0-37589 GCF_000703405.1 Apaloderma vittatum
CGGGCTGGTAGGTGCCAGCGCTGTCACTTGATTGGGGGTGAGGGAGCGGCCTCCTGGCGTACCGCGGCAGGAAGGCCGCAAGCCTCGGGCCCTGTCCGGCTGTGTAGGGCTGTCCCGACGCTGGGGTCAGGCTCCCGGTATTTTAGACTGCGGCAGAAGTGAGTGAGACAGCCTCTTGGAGACTGGAGTTAATGGGGAGGAAGTGAGTCCTGAGAGCTCGGTGCCTCCTGGCTCCCCGTCATTCGTGCTGGTGAAATGGAAGATTTATGGAGATTTAGGTTTCTCTTACTTGATCCTAAAGGAGAGCTTATTTTGGATTTTTCAGCTCTCTTGTGCAGGTTTTCATTAAACATGATAACGAAAACTGTGAGGTGGGATTCCTCTTGCAGTGTCTTTGTCTCGGAGCTGAGGATTTGGGGGAAAAAACCACACCAAATATCGGAAAAAGTTGCCATTGTGAAAAATCAGCATATAAAAAGGCCAAATATTCTTACATATACTTAGAACGATATTGTTACATATGCATGCAAGACTGAATGATATGAGACAAACGTAAAAAACTATAAAATCTGACAAAAGTCCAATAAGTCCAATATGTAAAACATGTGTTTCGCATTTTGCTTACATATGTTTTGGTTTTAGATTGGAACAAAAGACAGGTCAGGCAGTTGCTACCCTTCATTTTTTCATTGTAATGAACAGGAAACTTCCCTATCTAATCAAGAGTTACTGGTTTCCTACTCTTTCTTTTGCTAAGTTGTTTATTTTCTCTAGCTCACATCTGTTTTCCTCCTTTAAACTAATTTTTATGCAAACAGAAAAAAAAGTCAAACTACCTAGTCATCAAGAAATCTTGTGACACAGAAGTAAGTAGTTGAAACCCAAACTCTTTTCCATACCTATAGGATTAACTGAGCTACAGCTTTTAATTTTTTGACAGTTATTTACATTTGCAAGGTTAATATTTGGAAAACCTTTGGATCTACAAGAGTACTCTTATGAATAATTAAATTTCACAAAGGCTAATAAATCACCAGGAGGTTACTGGTGAAACGAGTTAAAAAACAGCATCTCTAACTCTTGTTATTTCAATATATTTTGTACTGCTGCTTAATTAATATATTTTCCTCACTTCCATAGGATTTTGGTAGAGTCACTACTCTGTTCTTGAGTTATTCCACTCTGTGCTCTGTTATCTTTTCTGTTCACATAATCATCTTGACTTCCTGAGCATTGAATCTTCCCACCACTTTTTATTTCGTTGTTGGCTTCATGTCTTTGAACACGGGCAGATATGGTCTGGTGCCCCTTCCTGTATAAGTTTAAGATACTATGACATCACCGGTCGACTTCTGTGCTGGCAGATACCAGTCCACTACTGTATTCTCTTGTCATATACATAGGCAACAGAATGTGATTTGTATCTGCACTTCAACTGGGTTGGTATATAATCCAAGACATTTAAGCTACTGGAGGATTCTGGCTTCTTCTAAATAAGTGTGGTGTTGGCACAAGTTCGAAAAAAAAAAATCAGTTGCGCACAATAGAATAGTGTAGATAGCTGGAATAACAAAGTTTTTGGAAGCATAAAGCAGGAGTCACTAGAGTACATAATTCAGAGTTTTCAAATTTTTTTATGTTGTTTATTAACTTGGAAAGAACCATGCTTTGAATTAGGAAGAACTGTTGCAAACAGAAGGCTGCCGAACTGAGACGAGCAATTGAGAGAGATGTAGAGCCAGTTTCCTGTTCATAGAAGGTATTAATTTGATTTCTGAAAGTGTTGAATGCTGCTCTCAGAAAAAAAAAAAGTTACTTAGTACAAGTAGTAGTAGTCCTATAGCCTTGCAGGCATTTATGAGGAACTTGCATGCTTTCTGAACTGTACTTTTTCAATTTCCCTTAATTTCTTAGAGCACACTTCTGCTTTTGTGTTCTTCTTGCAGTCAAGTCAATAAGTTAGTCTGCAGGGTCACACCAAGGTTAAAATATATTTCCAGAACAGATTTGAGTTAACATTGTCACAGGAGGTCCCCTGCCCTCTTTCTCCTGTTGGTGCAAGCGTTTGAATAGCTGCTTTACAAAATGGATTTGGAAACTGATCTAGATAAAAGTGATCCAACTAAAAAATATAGATTAGTTTTAACCTAGATCAGGTCCTTGATCTGCCTCATTATGTAGGTGTGTGGAAGCCTGTGGTTGCACAGTGGAGGAGGCAGTGCAGGGGCTGAGTTTGAGCAGCAGGAGAAAAGAGAGAACACTTCTTCCAGCAGTCTTGGCTTGTGGTAGCTTAAGGTGATCACTCACTGCTGAAATCTTAAAGTTGCTTTAACCCTTGGAGCAGATGGCAGACACAAAGACTTTCTGGATTTCCTACATTTCTGCTTTGGGTTTGTCTTTAGCATGTGTTTTATTTGTTATTCATGTATACTTGTGTGTCCCTGCCCATGGCAGGGTGTTTGGAACTAAGCCTTCAAGTTCCCTTCCAACTCTGTGATTCTATGATCTACATCATGTACATTTTCTTGTAGACTATCCTTTATTACCTGAAAATGCTGTCATGCTAGGATGTCAGTAATTGCAAAAGAAAACACGATGGTTAGAGAGCACGACCACCCATTTTCCCCAGTAGCTTCAATCTCTGTAAGTTCTCTCTTTAAGGTTTCATCCAGTTCTATGTTATAAAGCAAATCACCCCCTTTCTCTGTTCCTCCAGTTGCTAAGCAGCAGCTGTTCTCCCCATTAGCCAGCCATTTATTTGCATGAAAATAATCAAGCTTGAATATATATTGTGCTGGGTTTGGCCGGAATAGAGTTGGTTTTGTTCATAGTAGCTGGTACAGGGCTATGTTTTGGGGTTCTGCTGAAAACAGGTTTGATAACACAGGGATGTTGATGCTCATTGCTGAGCGGTTCTTGTGCAGAGTCAAGACCTTTCTGCTTCTCACCTCACCCTGCCAGCAAGTGGGCTGGGGGTGCACAAGGAGTTGGGAGGGGACCCAGCTAGGACAGTTGACATCAACTGACCAAAGGGATATCCCAGACCACATTACACCATGCTCAGCATATAAATCGGGGGGAAAGAAGAAGAAAGGGGGGTACGTTTTGGAATGATGGTGTTGCCGAGTCCCTGAGATGGCTGAACACCTGCCTACCAATGGGAAGTGATGAATTTATTCCTTATTTTGCCTTGCCTGCATGTGTGGATCTTGCTTTACCTATTAAATTGTCTATATCTCAACCCATGAGTTTTCTCACTTTTACTCTTTCAATTCTCTCGCCCATGCCACTGGGGAAGGGTGAGTGAGTGGCTGAGTGGGGCTTAGTTGCTGGTGGCAGTTAAACTACAACAAATATATAACTGCTTCTAATACTGCAGTTAAACAGCTGTACAGTAAGAATTTGAGTATTAATATTGTTAGTTACCACTAGAACTGATGAATCTCTTAAAAGTTAGAATTTCTCTACAGAGTGAGATCAGTGTAATTTTGCCTTTTATTTTTAAGAAAAGGCACATCAGGTTTTGTTTTGTTTTGTTTTGTTTTTTAACTTTCATTCTTACTACGTACCTACTTAAAAAACCCAAAAGTTGTCACGAAGTGATATCTGCAGTTCACAAAAAAATTATAAATGCAAATATGAGCAGACACAGAATCATCTAGCCACTAAACATAATGGAGGCCAGGGAAAAAAGTCACATTTTTCAAATAGCTAATTAGGGTAGCAGAATGCAACATAATTTGATGATAAAAGTTTAGACTATAAGACAAAGTTGAAATTTCAAATGGTACATCTTAACTTCAGAACTGAGTTATGTATCCATGTTTACATTCCTATTGATTTCCAGGATATTCAGAATTTCTGAGGTCTGTAGTCTGAACTCTTGAAGTGTTCTCTCAGTCTGGGGATGCCCTGGGTTTACCCAAACAGTGTTTCAGAATGAAGGCTGAGTGTGGCCTCAGGTGTGACCTCTCAGGTCTTGATTTGTCAAATGACAGAAACATGGTTTCTGCAGTACCATGTGAGAATTAAGTAGGATCCATAACATAAAGAATTGTTAATGGAAAATGCCAGTGGATTGAAAGGACTATAAAACTGGCAGTCTGCTACAGCTAGACTCTGCTCATTTAGTGTGTTTAGAGTAGTCCTATTTAGCATAGATACAAAAGTTGCTGGTAACTTTAAGTTTGGAGGAGATCAGGCATATCGTATAGGAAGAATTGTGTGATTTTGATTAGAGTAATACAAATGTCGTAACATCTTGAATATGAAAGGTGAGATTATGCACTTTAAAATTGCTCTGCTCTGAACTAGAGTGGCAGAAATGACAAAAAGATCTGGGAGTCAGAGTAGTATGAATCTACTCCCATGATGGGTCCTAAAAAATAAGTACGATCCTAAACTGCATGAAGTGAGTTCCTTCTATCAAAGCAAGAGATATATCAACATGATTATACAAGACCTCCATCATACCTTATTTGGACTATTTTTAGGTCATCAGGAGGGATGAATTTAAACTAGAAGAGGTACAGAGTGGAATTT
Organism: Apaloderma vittatum; assembly: GCF_000703405.1. Lineage (NCBI taxonomy): Eukaryota > Metazoa > Chordata > Aves > Trogoniformes > Trogonidae > Apaloderma > Apaloderma vittatum. The sequence continues at coordinate 4,543 of NW_009704436.1, forward strand.
TGAAAGTGATCATAGATGTGAACAAGCCTGTTTTATCAAGAAGGTAAAAGTCACTTGGCTTTGTCTAGAAAAACTAAAGATGAGAGAATATAAGTATATTTGTAACTTTGGAGCAAGCAAGAAGAAAAAATACTTATGCCAAAGAACAGTATTGATGTAGAACGATTAGATACAAACTGGAAATTAACTTGGCATGAAAGGTTTCTAACCAATGGAGGAATTAATTTCTTCTCTCAGTGGAAGCAGCAGGGCAGAGAGTTTTATCAAGTTTTAATATGGAAATTGATGAGATTATGAAAAAGGTGATAAAATGTTTGCTGCTTGTTGCACATCTCAACACCTGATAATCAAAATTCTAGAAGAACTGCCTGTAGTTACCCAGACATTTCAATAGTGAGTTCCTCTAATCAATGCAGGCAATTTAGCCATTAGCGTAAATGAGTTTTTATCATTGTTGTGCAAAACACATTGTATAGCATGGATATGGCATAGCTTTCTGTTTCAGAAAACCTTAACTGTAGCACAAACTGTAACCCTGTTACAGAACCTGTTGTGGCCTTACGTTCATATCTGTTGATGAGTTGTGTATATGTATTCACATACATAATGTTCATGTGAAAATGCAAAGCCATCTTTGATAATTGTTTTTTTTCTTGGATTATATTTGCATTTAGCAACTTTCAATCAAAACTTTTGCTGGAAATGTAAGTTACTCAAATTTTTATTTAATTTGAAAGTAACTTTTTTCTCCTAACATTTTCAGGTTCTGCTGTTGCCTCAAGTCAGAAAAACCTTCCAGCGGATGTGTGTACCGGAAAACACATAAGTATTCGAGAAAGTTATATAAACTGAAATTTAAACATTAATAAAGAATTACATGTGTAACAACATAGAACTGTACCACTTTTAATTTGAGAAAGCATTTAATTTAGAAGCAGCATTTGCATAATGTAAGAAAATGATCAGTAAACAATTTTAATTCTAAAGATGAGATTCCTGGTCTGTTCTGTGCCGACAGAATTCTACATGTCACGACAGGATTGTGGCTCCTTCCCCATGCTTGGAGAATGACTTATTGTTCAAGAGCAAATTAGTTATATGGTTGCATAAGGAATTAAGTTTGGTATAACAAGAACACACACATTGCTGGGAAACAGTTAACAGTATAGTAGTAAGTGAAGTTTAGTGATTGGATGTATGACTATGAGAATTTTGTAGATGAAGTTTGATTAAGAAGAACTGGTTAAGTCTTAGATAACAGAGGAATAGTGCTAGAGCTGAGTGGTATTGCTGAATTGTAGAATCATAGAATCATTAAGGTTGGAAGAGACCTCCAGGATCATCAAGTCCAACCATCAACCCAATGCTACCATGACTAGAAAACCAATGTAATTAAAAATAATGTTGTCAGGTGCTTGGGTCTAATGACTAAAGAAGTTGGTTATGGACTTAGAAGAAAATTGTGTGTAAAGACATATAAGATTTGAACATTAATGTTGTTTGTGGGAGTAGTATATTCAACAGTGCGAGTTACTAGCAAGAAATAAAGTATAAAGGGGAAAATGGTTGAGGGTTTGAATAACCTTTGTTGTAAAAGTCATTGGTCTATTTTGACAACAGAGCTGCCAGCTGAGGTTGATCTTTCCATCATCTTTCCAGGAGAAAGCGTACTGAGTGGAGTTTATTAACTTAAAAAATGTATTTGATTTAGATGTACTCATATCTACATGTGTATGTATTCCTACCAAATTCTGAAATGTCTGTTCCATACAATGCAGCTCAGGTAAATGGTTGTAAGAACTGTTTTTATACAGGCAGGTGGAATATAATTTTTCATATTCTAGTTCTGATAAATAGCTGAAGCACTTAATGAAACTCTCTATTGAGAAATATGTCTGGCATGAAGCGAGTAAGCCCAAATTATTCAAATAGTAAATAATTAAAAAGATGTCATAATGGAAAATTTTCAAGTACTGTGACTGTGAAGAGCATTATCAGTCTCTTATAACTTACCTAGCAAAATACACATATGATTATTATTTGAAGGGTTTTTTTGGTTTAAAATGTGAGATGTGTTTCTGTGAATGAATCACAGAAGTAGTTTGCACAGTAAGTGGTAAAATCTGTTTAATTTTAGATGCTATAGTTTTTTCCTGCCACGTAGTCAAGCTTATGGGAGGCATTCCTCATTCATGCACCAGACAAAGTGAAAGAAGCCTCAGTCCAATATGTAGATTACAGCCATCTGTTACCGAAAAGTAGAGAGAGGTGTTGCCATATGAGTAAACTTAAAATGTTTTAAGATTACACTAGTGGTGGCAGAGCTCCATTAAATGCTTTGTCCATCTCTGTCAATATTGGGCCTTGTAATGTATGAATGCAGACATTATGCTGCAGTTTCAGATGCCTGTTTTTTTTTCTATTAGGACAATTACCTATGGTTTAGAACTCAGATACTATGTTTCCTGTGTTGTCTAAATCTTCCTGTTTCTAATTATCTAAGTGTGTATAATCTTTTATCACTTCAAATAATTATTTTTTTCTTCTTGGGTTTTGTTCCTTTGAATTAATTTTCGAGAACAAACAATGTTAAGAAAAAAGCATTTTAAACACCTTACTTGCTTAGCTTGGGCAAGTAGAGTAACACTTGTTTAGGTTTGTAACATTTCCTTTTGAGTCTTTCCAGCTCCCAAAGAATTTCTGTTATTTTTATGTGAATTCCATCCAATTTGCAGAGATTTTTCTCATAATATGCCTAGAACTCACTGGTGAATTCCAGGCGTGGTTGTAAAGAGTGTGGATGAAGAATTTATGGTTTATGTCCAGATAGAGGTTTTTTTTTACTTTATTTCAGGCATACAGAGAGCCTCCATGTGTAGGGCAGAATTAATTACTTGAGGGCAGTAGTGTTTGGCCCGACATCAGGCTCGCAGGATCTTGTTGCTTGTCCACAAATGAAGTGTTTTGCAGTCTGCCCATGCAGCCATATGTAGAGAAACTGTTACTTCTTGCTGCAGGACACCGTGCTTCCACGTATGCAAGACCAGTTTAAATTAGTCTCTTTGTTGATACCCTGGTACAAATCTATCTGTAGTTTCTGCTTGCTTGTCATCCTTAGATCCTTTACAAATACTATGCCTTTGGGGTATTTCCATCCTATTGAATATATTCCAGAATCTGCTCCAGAATATTTCTCTCAGTCTTTTCCGTAGCAGTAGCTTGCTTTTTTTTTTGCACTCAGTGTCGTTTTACTGTTATCTGATGGCATTTTAGCCACACTGAGTTACTCTGAGGTATCTCAGTGCCCTCAGAGTTGTCCACATAGTGTTCTCTCAGGGATTAATGAAGATGTCAGATAAAACAAGGCCTCACAGTAGTTTCTGTGGCACCACACGTAGATTTTTATTTTCTTTTATCATAGTATTCTTTTATTTGCTGTCTATTGTCAGTTTTATCATGAGCCCTACAGTATTCACTGTTTTCCTTAAGCTTCAGAATTTTTACATGATCCTGGTGTCTTTATACCTGTCATTCAAAATTGTAATCTATCCAATGCTTTCTGAATGATTTTTGAGGTTTCATGAGAGTACTTTCCTAAAACTGAGTCACGTAATATCTAAAGATTTCATTTAGACTGTGTATTTTGTTCAGATTTTTGGGGAAAGTGATGTTGTTTGGTTTATTGTAAGCTAAATACTTCATAGTATTCTGTTGTCTTCTAAGACTAACATTTTCAGGCTTGCTTGAGCTGAAATTAAGTTTATTGTAGTTAAGAATTTCAAAGGTAGTGCTCTTGTCTGATTGTCAAAAAACCTAATTTTATGACTACTGAAATCTAGCTTCAAAACTGTTCACTTGCTGAGTGCTTTTTGCTGGTGTTCTTTTTTGCTCAGTACTCACAGTGAAGCAATGATATTATTATATACTGTGATTTTTTAAATTTTTTTTTTTCGAGTGGTAACCTACTGAAGGATAACAGAAAATTCAAGCCCCATCAGCACACAGATTTACCTCAGCAATTTTGGAGCCTTGCAAATAAAATTGTTTTTCATGCCAGTATTTTGATCATTTTATATCTCAAAGCATGAGATAAGTACAGCTGGAGTTACAAACTTGGGAAGAAAACAAATTTATAGAGTAGATCTGCCAATCTAGCATGATACGTTAATTGAAGTTAGGAAAGATTGAAAGGGAAGACGCCATGATGCGGTTTCCAGATTCTTGAGGGGGAAATTATGGGTATTGCTTGTGGACTGCTAGTGAAGTACAGAAATCAGATACATTCTCCTTGGAAGATTTGCAGCTAAGTGACTGAGGCTGGATTCTGTTATAATACGATGCGTGTTTCCTGCTGTCTCTTGAGTAATCTTGCAGCTGCTTTAGTTAGAAAATCAGTGATACTTGTTTTCATCCAAAACCAGGAACTTGATGACTTGGCTAATAAGATTAAACAACACTGCCCCCAAAACCTGTAAAGTATTAAGTACTTTGCCATATTACAGGCTCCCCACCCACTGGACCTCCGCCTTCCTTTTCCTATGCTACTTTGTAAGCTATGTTGTGGAGACAGTATTTTGCATAGCTTGTTTTTCTGGGGACAGGACTTAGGCTTTTGAGCTATTTCTTTTTCCCCCTTCAGTAATTAAGTGGTGTGTTTTCATTAGAACCATGCCTTTTTCAAAGGAAATAAGTGTTGAGTGAAAATACTAATATGTAGGGAAAATTATTATGCTGTAAAAATAACTTCGAAATAGTCTCAGATTATACAGAGAGAGAAGAGAGCCTTCCAAGAAGTGATCACATTCTCACACTCGGCTTTAAACACATTCTTTATCTTTAAAAGGAAACAGAAGAGAATCAGTCAGTAAATTAAATGTGGTTGTGGGCTTGTCTACAAAACGATATCATTCTGAAATAAGACATTAGGACTGGACGTTTGAAACAAGAATTGTCAGCCCCAAGACCTCTTGTGCTGTGAGAAAAATGGGTATGTCTTTCATTAAGCAATGCCTTTCCTACTTCCCCTGATTGTTTTTCTTCATCATTTTCTAAAGAGAGCAGTTATAGTGGCTATTCTGGGTGAATCTTTAGGTACACATTAAAAATCGGACTGTATTTTTGTGCTGTACTGAATAAGCTTTTAAAATCACTGGGGTTTTTTTTAATATCTGTTTGTTTGAAAAGGAAATCAAATTTCTAACAAAAAATCTCCCATCTTTCCTTAGTTGTTGCTGGAGAAAAAATATGTATGTTTAGTGACCACATGTTCTAGCTGCAGCTTTTTTAAACCTGTTTTGTGATAAAGATTTTGCTAGTGGTGCCACAAGTTTCTCTCTCTTGCTCCAGCACAGGTTTACTAATTAGTTCCCTAATTTCTTATTTTCCTGACTGGCACAGGATTGCTTTTTCCTGGTGTACTTTAGAAATTGCTTACTTTAAACAAAAGAAATCAGCATCCATGTTTTTCAAGCTTATCCAGAGTAGCTTTATCTTTTATAGTTCTGTTTGGAAGTAAATTTTGCTGAGATGAAGAGGAAAATAAAGCAGTACTTGCCAAAAGGGATGAAGTGCACTACCTGCAAATGTACCTTTTGTTTCTTGTGTTCCGACAGAAAAGGAGATGAATGAACATGTTAGAGGCACAATGGTTCTGTGAATGCTGTATTGTTAGCATAATTTATTTCTATGTCCCTAATAAAACCAAAACTTTTTCAGTTTAATTTAGTCACATATAGAGTGATAACACTACTACTTCAGAGGTTTAAAAATTCCAAATGATTTGGCATGAACTACACTGTGATAGTAGAATTAATAATTTCCTTGTTAGCTTCTTTGTGATGTTCCTTGCCATATATTATATCTACGCTGTGAAATAAAAAAGGGCTTGAGAGAGAGAGAGACTGCTGTGTCTCTCTGCTTCCAAATGCTGTCCCCTGAGCAGCATGGCAGCACTGCGTCAGATGGGTACTGGTTGTTATGGGCCTAAGCTGCCACACAGCCTGATAGCAGCTGAACAGCGTGGGCGATGAGCAGCCCGGTGTTCGAGCTTGTGTACTGTTTTACTGAACGGCATAGGCAGAGCAGCAGTGTCTCAGATAAGGTTTTTTTAGATGTGTAGAATTCAGAACAAGACCTTTAGGGATATTCAGTTCCACTGATTTCTTTCTTTTCTAAGTGCCTCAAATGCATTAATTACTTTCCATGACGTCCAAATAAATGAGTAACTAGAGTTCCTGCATAAGAGCCCTTAGTCCTTGCACTCAGTGTTATGTATGCAATCTAACTACTGTTTAATGAAGAAAAAACACATAAGCAAGCCTAGGAGATTAAAGCTTCCTTACTCTTTTTGGCTTCTAAGTCTTCCATTCCTCAGCACTGATGGGCAAAAACCCAAGCTAGAGGTAAGAGATGCTTCCCTTGCAGCCACCTGCTGATAGCAGTGCTCTGCTAGGAGACCGGAGGGGCTGGTTTGGTGTCCTTCAAGCAATGGAAAGCCTAGAATCAAATCTACTGTTACCTCTTCTGCTGTTGAATAACACAGTGTTGTAACCACTCTGCTGCTACATAAGAGTATGCAACAAAGGTTATGTGCCCCAAAGGAGGGGAGATACCTGTAACCTCTGCCTAGACTTAGTTCTAGAAAAGCTCTTGGCCAGCAGATATAAATTTGTGCCTGATGACCTAAATTTCACTAAGTGGAGGGACAGGCTGAACAGCAATATTAATGGTGTTCTGTAACCTACTGTCTGAGCTATCGTCTGCCTTGATTTCAGCAAGACTTTCAACACAGTCTCCTGTGGCATCCTCACAGCCAAGCTTAAGAAGTGTGAATTGGATGATTGGACAGTGAGGTGGTTTTGGAACTTGCTGAAGGACAGAGCTCAGAGAGCTGTGGTCAGAGTCGAGTTGGAGGCCTGTGGCTAGTGGTGTTCACCAGGCGTCTGTGCTGAGTCCAGCCCTGTTCAAAATATTTGTCAGTGACCTCCACAAGTTTGCTCAGAACTGAGCACAGAACTGGGAGGAGTGGCTGACACACCAGAAGGCTGTGCTGCCATCCAGCGTGACCTGAACAGGCTGGAGAGCTGGATGGGGAGAAACCTAATGAAATTCAACAAGGGCAAGTGTCGAATTCTGCATCTGGGGAAGAACAGTCCCGTGTGTGAGTACAGTTTGGGGCCTGACCTGCTGAAGAGCATCTCTGGGGAAAAGTACTTGGGATGAGAGTCCTGGGGGACAAGAGGCTGGCCATGAGCCAGCAATGTGCCCTCGAGGCCAAGAAGGCCAATAGTGACCTGGGGTGCGTCCAGAAGAGTGTGGACAGCAGGTCAAGGGAGGTGCTTCCTCCTCCCCCTCTACTCTGCTGGTGAGACCTCATCTGGAATATTGTGCCCAGTTCTGGGCTCCCTGGTTCAAGAGAGACAGGGAACTGCTGGAGAGAGTCCAGCGCAGAGCCACTAGGATGAATGGAGGACTGGAGCACCTACAATATAAGGAAAGGCTGGAAGAGCTGGGTCTGTTTAGCTTGGAGAAGAGGAGGCTGATGGGGAATCTCATAAGTACTTGGAGATATCTAAAGGGTGGGTGTCAGGAGGATGGGGCCAGACTCTTTTCAGTGATGTCCAGTGACAGGACAAGGGGCACTGGTTCCAAACTGGAAAACAGAAGGTTCAACCTAAGCATAAGGAAATACTTCCTTAGTGTGAGTGTGACAGAGCTGCCCAGAGCACAGGCTGGGCCGAGAGGGGGTGGGGGCTCCCTCTCTGGAGCCATTCAAAACTCGCCTGAACATGTTCCTATGTTAGCTGCTGTAGGTGATCCTGCTCTGGCAGGGGGGTTGGTCTAGATGATCTTTTGAGGTCCCTTCCAACCCCCAGCAGTCTGTGATTCCATGATGTCTCTGGTTAAAACTATTAAGAATGCAGGACTTCTGGTGCATTTCTGGTGCTAGGTATTGCTGTTGGAGAACTGAACTCTAGCTCCATATATTCATCCATCTTTGTTGGTTGGGTGACTTGGTGCTTGGTGAGAGCAGCGGTGTTCTGTACACCATTCACATAGGCATAAATGGCTACACAAAGGACAAAGTTCTAAAGAATTAGGTCAGTAGGCTTTATATTTAATTAGGCCTCTAATACTACAAATCACTTACAGTTTTGCGTTATTATACGTTCATTGTGTCTTAGATGGAACTACTCATTTGAGTGAAGTTATGGGTGTAATTGCATGCAGGATCAGATCTGGGCAATCTCATTTTAGCTCATTATTCGTACTAGCACTGTTACCAATCAGGTATCTCTGATGTTACCTCTTGCCCTGTCAGGGTAAGAGGGGTATCTGAAACTGAATGTATTTCTGTGTAATAGCTTGCACTCCATTTCCATGTCTGTTATAAACCAAGCGCTTACACAAAGGCACGTTGCAGAGAGTGTTTTTAACCGGTAGGAGAGTCATAAGGCATAGATTTTTCGATGCAGAAGGTCATGAGACTGCAGTTTCACTGGGTTATGTGCTGTATTTGCATAGACAGATATTCAGACAGTTAATGGTAGTGCAGAATGCTTTAATGATTTTCATTTGCATCAAGCTGTTCTCACCTCTTAGGAACATAATGGATAAATAAAAGAGGCCTTTTGTTTGCTCTTCATGGAAGTTACCAGTGATTTAAGTGGTGCTGGGGGAACAGACTCATGCTCTCATTAAAAAAAAAACCACATGAAAACCAGCAACAAAACTGCCCATCAAATCTGACTTCAAAGTGACCTACTTAATTTTGATTTAAAATGGCACTTGAATAATTTATTTTAATGTTATGCACATTTCCTAACTCAAAACACAGAACTGGTCATTTCTAACTGAAAATACAGAAATAGTTATTACATCAGACACAAAATACTCATAATTTGTCAGAGTACTCTTTATACAGTTGAATAACAGACAAAGCTATATACACTTAGGTCAGCATTTCTTCCAGATGGATTCTGCAGTCACTTTTGTTATTAAAAATTATGTCCAGAATGTAGTTGTGGGCAAATTGATACTTCTTGCTCTATACAATGGTGTTTCATAAGAAAGTCTATGCCAGGGGCTTGCAAGAGAAAATTTGTTGTGACTCCTTAAGGTGTTTCCTCTTATTCTTAGATATACAGTCCTCTTGGGACATTCCTGGAATGTGCCATGTTCTCATAAAGGTATAGGGACTTCCACACAATGGCTTGGCCTCTCTCAGCTCAGCATCACCTCTTTGGGCTCTTCTGCTGTGCATCAGCTCAAAAGCTCCTTCTTAAAAAGGGCTCAAAGGAAGTTAGTGTAGTCTGGCTATCTTACATTTTTAGGCATTTTCTGAAGGATTTCAGGTGTAGTGCATTCTCTTTCAATGTAATGTTGAAAAAAAAATCTGAGTGACCTTCACGTCTCTTTGAGAATAAAGCTCTGTTCTTAAATATCTTTGTGTCAGAATGAATATGCTTATATTTTTGTTCTTAATTTATAGACACAGACATCATAATTCCATTGCCCAGCTTGAAGCATTGGCACCTTGCTGCCAGTATTTTTTGGTTATATTTTCCTAAGTCTGTTAGAGTTTTGACTTTATTTATCACATTGAGAAGCACTGCCAAGAAACTTCATATCCCAAATATCCAAATTTCAGTAGTCTCGGTTTAGGGTACAAGGGTACAATGTTCCTGTTAGCAGCTGGGATGAACAGGCTTTCAAGTACTTGGGTCTTTTGTTTTCAGTTAATAACTTCCAGTCCTTTCAGATTCTAACCTCTTGCCTTTGAGATAGTGATCTTGAGTATTTCTTGTGCCATTCAACTTCTTTCTCTCAAGCCTGTGTCATTCAAATCAAGATACAAGAAGTCAAGTTCTGTATTTGAAACGCCCTCTATTTTCACGGAATTAATAGGATATTTGGTGAACGCAGAATATGCAAATTCAGACCTGCCGAATACATAATTTTTATGGCCCTTCTGTTTTGTATTGGCTTTGTAATTTGTCCAGTGTTTGACTGAGGGCTAATTAAATTACTGAATTTACAATGAGAATATATTAGCCCACCCTTCCCTTCACTGATTTTATTTCTTTAATCCTACAATAAGTTTCCTTTTAAATCTGCCTTTGTGTTCTCAGTGTAGCATAAAAGGACTAGTCAACGGCCTGAATACATGGGCAGTCACAGGAAATTTCCATCTGCCATCAATCTCCCTGCTGCACGGGTGCTGGATATCCTTATATGTACAATAAAGATGGCTGAATTCAGTGATCATTGCCTGACCAGCATAACAATTTCTTAGCAATTTATGGCAGACTGGGAGAACAAGGGTTTAGGACTACATCTAAGAAAAGATCTGTGCATGCGAGCATATGACTCTCTATCCTGGGTTAGGAATAAAGGAGTTATCTGGAGGTTTGTGTAATTTCAGTATAAAGATGCAAAGTGTCTTCACATGTGAAATTAAAGTCCCTTACTGATAATGTATTCCAGTACCTGTAGACAAAACTGTATTTTGCATTTATTATCAGTGTAGATTTTTTACATTTTGTGTGTTTACGGCCTCATAATGATCTTGTTCGTCTTCGTCCTGATTTTTAGACATGCACTTACGTACAATGCGTGGAAGTATAACTTACTAATTATATGACTACGGAGATATTCCAGAAACAAATCCTAGAAGTGGAGGTGAAGCATTTTGGCTGATTCTCTCGGAACTACAGCAGCTCCTTGCTGTAGTGTGAAAATTTTGCTCAAAACCAAAAATGTTCTTATGTCTTTAACTGAGCGGCAGAAAATTACTTCTGTGTGGTCATCCCTCCTAAGAGATTCTTTAAAACCAGCATTTTCCATTTTTCCTTGTTTATTACTTTTACTGGATAGTAATTGCCTCCATGAATTAGATTTATAAACTATGAATCTAAGGAGGATAAAATGTTTTCTGGAGAATTTGATCTAGATGTATATTACTGCTTCACTAAATATCTTTTATGTGTGTAGGGTGAATAAGGTTTTGGGGGAATTTTAGGGAGCTTGGTTTTTTGGTTTTTAAGTATCTTGGTTAACTTAGAAGCAGCCAAATTCTTGCTGTGTTAAACTCCAGGAAAGTCAATAGTATTTCAGCAGGGATTCATGTGACGCTTGGGTTTTGGGCTGTATCGTATTGCAAACTCCTAAAATAAGACCATTTGGAAAGCTACGGGCTTCCCATCTTTTTGTCTGGAAAAGTTATAAAACAGAATAGGCAGGCTTTTCACTGAGCTGCTGAGAATGCAGTCCTGGCTATGCAATCAGGACTAAATAAGGAGCAAGATCTGCACTAAAAATAGAAATGGAGGCTGATCCAACTGCAGCATGAGTTATAATCCTCGCACAGCGAAGGGCTGGTAGGTTCAACTGAGGACACTTGCTTACAGAGAATCCTGCTCCTAAAAAGCCATCATACCCTAGCTGCTCTACCCAGATTTTCACCGGTCAGCAGAACTGTTAATCATTCCTGCAAATTATTTAACATGTTATTTCAGGAGGATTTTTTTTAATTTTTTTTTTAATTAGAGCATTGTATTTGCCACCTAGTAAAAGGGGAATGCGGGTTGGGTTTATATAACTATTTTTGAAGAACATGGGTGAAAATGACACAGAGAGATTAACTGCACTTTCCTCACGGCTGGATAAATACATTCTTATCACTCCTCTGAGCGTTAAGCTAACATGCCTGCTGGCATTACGTGATTCCAAGTGGGTGTGCTGAGCTGGTTTGAGTATCTGGCTGGGCCTGGTACCTTGTCAAGGACTGTGCAGTTCACAGTGTGTGCTTTGAGGGAACAAAGTGCAGTTTAGGTCATTCCTGCCCCCTCCCCTTTGTTGGTAAAATAATTCAGAACACGCTTTATCTTTTATTTGTGTATTTCCTTTCAGCTATGACCTGCCTCGTAACTTAAGCAAAAACTCACCCAGCTAGTTCAAATATATCCTTTGATACAGAATAGATTATTATTGCTTATTTAATGTTAGGAGCATTTAGCTGTTAAATATTTGGATTACTCAAGCACAGCCAGCTACAGCCATGTTCTGCTTACTTTCTTTGCCTGCTCCTATATCTCGTCAGGCAGTGATACAGCAAGCATGAACAAATTTTCTACTACTCCAGTCTTAAAAATGAGAGGTTCTGTAACAGACTTTGGTAATTCATCATATAATTTCAATTTATTTAAATATGATTATGTATGAAAATTACCAAAATTAGTAGACACCAAATCAAACTCTTCTGCCTAACTGTTACAAATATTTTTACTAATTTTTAGTTCTCATTGTGCTGCAGAATTTGTTACTGAAAATGCACCTCTTGCCTGCTGATCACAGGAATAGCTCAGTTGGATTAGAAGACAGTCAGTGGAGGTGAAACATCTGGGTCATTTCACACATGGGAAAGCTTAAGAAAGCTGTGGGAGTACATGGAAGAAGACCAAAAGACAGAGATCACCAAACTTGCACAGGCCAAGAACAAAGCAAATAAAATATACAGTGTCAGTGAGTCACAAATCAGCTGCTCGGTTGCATTTTCCTTCCTTACTTCCCTTCCCACCATAACATGAACTAAAGTGTTCCCTGTTTCCAGACTCCTGTCACAGCACCCGCCTCTCCTCCCTCCCATGTCCCAGACCGAGTGAGGAGCTCAGCAGAAGCTACGAGCAGCTGTCTCACGGAAAGACAAGCTGATCAGCACAGTCTTGGTGATGGGGACGCAGCAGCCTCCTTCTTCAGCTGAGTTCAGAGGCCTTTTTTTGGGTGTTTTGTTGTTGCATGCTCGTTGTTTGTGCATGTATTTGAAGGTCTGTATTTTCTGTGGAAAAAAGGAACATGTGCTGCAGTCCAGGAGGCATAGAGAAAGGATGGTAATGGATAATTGCTGTGAGTGCTAAAGAGTGAAATATGTGCATCATTGTGTTTTGATCACATTCAAAAGTTACACTGGTTAATTATTCCATTTACTGACTCAAGCTAAATCTTTATAGGACTGTATAGGGCTTTGTATTAGTTTTGTATTAGTGGGCTGTGCACACTCAGTTCTTCTATACCTTTATTTGGAAAAAGTCATTTGATGTTATTAAAGCAGCAGAAGCCTGCAGTGCAGGTAGAGTAATTTTAGTGGATTTATTAAAATAAGGCAAATATTTGTATCGGCTTAATGATTACACTTAAAAAATCACACCTAATCCTACAAAGAATTGTTAAAATTATATATAGAAAGAGAAAAAATCGCTTTAGTAACCTGTTAAATGTAATCAAAGGTTGTACAAAGAAGAAATAGCCTTCTTTGAACTCATGGTTTCAGCTCAGGTAGAGGTCTACATAAGCACTGTCAGTTTGCAATGAGTCTAGTTCTAGATTAGAAGACAGTGGTGGTGGACTATACAGTATAGCTGAAATGTTAAAAAATAACTCCCAAACTGCATATGAACAGGTGTGCAGTTCTACCTTAGCTGTCTTTTCACTATGAATTTTGAATGTAATGAAATCGTGGAATAATTCTGAGGGTCCTTATACATGCAGAATGAATGAATTAATTCAAATTAAGATTTTTTTTTCCTAAAGAGGATTTTGTTTGGTTTTTTTGTCAGTGCTCTTTCGAAGTACACGAGGAGGTCACAGCTGTTCTTTTCATTCACATGTAGTCTAATAAAACAAACAACATATGTATGGGGCATAAGAGTTTAGCACTCAAAACACAGGGATTTGTATATGGCTTTGAAAAATGCAGATAACAAATTATGCTTAACCTTTATCCTACCCCCCATCAACCTGATTTGTTAGTAAAGATTTGCGTTGGGGTTGAGGATTTAACACATTATATACTTGGAAAAATAAAACTTTTCTCGCCAAATGCAAGATAGCAAGTCCCACATTTACATTCTCAGCCTTAATTCCAATTGTCGTAAGTCTTCTAGATTTACATAATTACTACATTTACATAATCACTTAAGACCTTCATCTGTACTTCAGTGAAAGCAGACCTGAAACCTTGCTGAAAATCACACCCATATTTTATAGTGCAAGTGAACAGGACTGACCTCAGATATGGCCATGGGTACCCTGAGTGAGGTTGGTGGGTAGCACCAGTGTGCTGAAGCTCGCAAACATCTGCTGGTGGTCCTTGCTGCCACAATGGATCTGGAGGGGACAGGGCTTGGGGAGAGTGGGTACAGACTATGCCGTGCTTCCTTCTGGTCCAAAGGACTTTGTGTCCTATTGATGTGCAGGCATAGGTGTGGTGGTCTTGTTTACCCTGGGAGGTAGAGCATCCAAATACTGAGGGTGAAAAAACAAGCCCAAAATAGATCACTCAGTTTCTTACAAGTCAAGCAGGCAGATTAACTGAATATTTTACAAACAAATCAATTCATCCCCTCCCTTTTTTTTTTTTTGGAGACAGCGATCTACAGAAATCTATCAGTTTGCACATTGTCAAAAAGACATTTTGCTTTTGAAGGTGAGGCCACATCTGGAATATTGTGTCCAGTTCTGGGCCCCTCAGCTCAAGAGGGACAGGGAACTGCTTGAGAGAGTCCAGCACAGAGCCACAGAGATGATGAAGGGAGCGGAACATCTCCCTGAAGAGGAAAGGCTGAAGGAGCTGGGTCTCTTTAGCTTGGAGAAGAGGAGGCTGAGGGGTGACCTCATAAATGTTTATAAATACCTCAAAGGGGAGTGTCAGGATGACAGAGCCAGGCTCTTTTCAGCAACGTCCAATGACAGGACAAGGGGCAATGGGTACAAGCTGGAACATAGGAGGTTCCACAAAAGCATTAGGAAAAGCTTTTTCACTGTGAGGGTGAGCCCTGGCACAGGCTGCCCAGGGAGGTTGTGGAGTCTCCTTCTCTGAAGACATTCAAAACCTGCCTGGACATGTTCCTGTGTGACCTACTGTAGGTGATCCTGCTCTGGCAGGGGGGCTGGACTACATGATCTTTTGAGGTCCCTTCCAACCTCTGACATTCTGTGATTCTGTGAATTGGGTATTGAACTTCTCTTTGACTTCCTCAAACCATGGAACCCTTCCCTCTCATTTTACTCTAAAAATACCATCAAATCAGGGAAATTATGCTTGCTCAACTGAAACACTAGAAAGTAGACACATATTTCAGTGCAGAATAGGTGGTTGCTATTCTGTTATATGATAGTAGCAAAGATGAATTTCCTGTAGGAAATGGGTAGCTCACAGGATATAGGTTAGATGTTGACACCATACAAGTAATGACAGAAAGTTACTATTATCTGATAGGTTTTGAATGGCCTCTTTACAGTTAAGTAAGACTGTTAAACCAGTTTCCAGTGGACAAATGTGTAAAACAGAAAAGCCATCATGATTGTTAGCGATCTTATATGGTTTCACGTGTGAGAATGTGGCATTACTTTTTGTGCCAGAAAGAAATTAAATTATGACGCTTGGACAAAATCTTCTTTTCTGTGTTGTGCTTAGTCTGCAGAATAACTGGGTAAAAGAATTCAGCAGACACTCCTCTTCAAAACAGAGACAGGAAATCAAAAATGTTTGAAGATGTCTTCTCAAAATAGTTATCCTGAATGTACACCTTCACAGCATGGGTCAATAAGACAATGATTTCCATGTTCCAGAGACGGTTGTTTCCTTTTATATTTACTGTCAGTCCTTCTAATTCCCAGATTTCTTGGCAAAATCAAATAATACTCAGCAAAATTAACCTTTCTGATCTCCATTTGCCAAATAGTCCTGGTTTTCAGATATTCAGAATAGCATATCTGCATAATTTATGGACTTTTTGCATTTGGACCCACTGACCAAAGGAATGGTTTGATATCTGTACTCAAAGTTGTTCCCTCTCTTAGCCTGCGTAGTGGAAGGCTATTCTGCCACCTCAGTCTGGAACCAGTGTCTGGACCCACCAGCTTCTAGGAGTCCCTGTCTTTGACAAAAAGTTCTTGCATTTGATGATTTTGCCAGCTAGGATGACCTGGAGGCCATTCTTCAGTGACAAGAGTGAGGGAGAACAGCAACTGATCCCTCTCCTCTAAATGGATACAGGGCACGTAATGGCATCCTCCAGTTTCTGCCAGCAGTGATCACAGAGCTCCATCTGAGCTACAAAATTTATCTTTCTGTATTCTTCCCTCAAACCACATGTTCCTGCAGACAGAGTTTTCTCTCCACGCTTGGCATGCAACAGGTACCCTGTTAACTACAAAAAGTGAAGTATTTTAAGTTATTCATTTGACTTTTCCTACCTCTCCAGACTGAAAAATCTGCTTTAAGATTGTTACAGCAATTCCAAATAAACTGTTAGATCCTACACTGTCAGAGCAGCATCTGTGCTGGCAGTTTCACCAGGAAAATTATTTATCCTAGACATCTACAGAGCATCAGCCTGAAGTTCCGTCTTCCCAATTCAACAGATATTACATAGAGTATATTAACAACTCTTGATGGGACAAAACACAAAGCATTGTTCCAAATGCAATCTCCCAGGAATCTCGAAGAAACTAATGACTGCTGTTGAGTACTTGGTGCTGGAAATACGGATGTGTGTTGCATATGGATAGCTGCTAGGAGAAAAACAGAGAATGAGCTATCTATCAGTAATTAATCAGTGCTAAATATGTGCATATCCCACAGAGGCCCCATTCTCTTTTTGTTACTCTCCTGCACACTTGGAATTCTTGTAAGATTCACCGAGTGTGCCATTGCCTAAGTTAAAAACTCAAGCAGCTTCAAGGCTTACATGTTCTATATAGGTATATATCAGGCCTCACAGTCCCGTAAGCAAATAGGCAATGGCAGCAGATATGCATATATACCTCTCATCAAACTCCTGGTGCTATATTGTAAATCTCTTTTCATTCGATCAAAGGCATGAAAAGCTTTCCTACAGGTTCTTTGTGCAGTGACAGTAGTGGTATCTGATAGTGTAAATGTGTTTGATCATGCAAAGGATAAAGCGATTTTAAAACTCACACACAAAGCAACAGGGAGAGAACCTGAACAAAACACATTTGGAATAGTGTAGGTTACTATTTTTAAGATACTATTCTTAAACTCAAATTTTTAAAACTTTATAGTGAAATGTGACATCAATAAATCGTTTTAGGGCTGTATCTGCACAGGAAGCATGCAATTCTGCTGTTGTGTACAATATTTAAGAACCCAAGTGAAATTATCAACAAACATCACCAGGCAAAGAGTTATGATGGTAAGCCTTCATCATGAAAAGCAACAATATGAACCAATCCACAATGAAACAAAAATTGGCAAGAACACATCACATTTGCTCTCTGAGAATTTTATGCATTTCCACATTCTAGCCGAGGAAAACACAGGCCTAGGAAAACACAGGTAGACATCTGTCTACAATCTGTGTAGTTTGAGGATGTATCTTCTGACAGTTCATCCCTTAAATAATGAGCATTTCTGTGCAGTCATACTGTTTTCACACCTTATATATATACAGTATCTTGAAGCCTTGAACTTTTCAGTATCTCATAAATAACATCAGTAAATGAAACTGGGAACTAGATAGTGCAAAGCATTATAGGAAAATAAGAATTTGGGTGACTATACAAACACGTAGAAAAGCCTGGGGTAATGAGAGCAGAACAGAAGGGGAGCAAAAGAATAAGCTCTGAGGAAAGAGTCAATGCCAGTAAATGTAATATCCTGCTCTCAAAGAAAAAAAAGAGTAAAGCACAGATGGAAACGGGAGGGTGTGTCCATGCATGCCCATTGTAGGAAAGCAAGACAGTTGTTCCTCTTGTGTTCTTCAGCGTCCTTCAGCACTATCTCTGCACAGAGTCGTGCATTGTGACTGTTGAGGGAAGGGCACACCTAGAATTTAGACAGGCTCTTAAAAGCAACCATATGCCATAGAAGGATGTAAAGAGGAAGTAAATGGTGGTCATTTCTAAAGAATTTGCAGGCCTTCTGAAAGCCAAGGATCAAATTCAGACTCGATCCCTCAATTTAGTTAAATAAGCTACAACTTACCAGAAGATTTGTTTTCTTGTGAGTGAAACTCAGGTCTTACCTTTGCCCTTTTGTTTCAGTGAAAGACAAGCATGTACATATGAACAGAGAATTACTTTATTTTCTGTCAAACCCAAATGTTATTTTACCTTTGCCAGCTTTGTGTAGGGTGATGTGCCATCTTGCATACTTTTTTTCCTGGAGTGATTCCCAGAAGTGTGCTATGCTTATTTCTTGCTCATGTCTCACTAGCTTTATTTATGAGTTGTGTACACCAGGTTTGCAGTCCCTGGGGACAGGCCTACACAGGAAATCTGTGGACGATATTTAATATACACAAGTACGAGACTAGTAAAAAAACAGCTACTGAATGGTACTGCAAATTGATCTAATTCAGAAGTTCAGCCTATATCGAATAGGTTAGTGTCTGTGGTTTAAACCACAAACACCTTTAGCTGTTTTGTCGTGTTAGAGACATGGTAAATATTAGTAAGTCAGAAAGAAATACTCACTGATGCTCTTTGGCTGCTAAATAGTAAATATTAAAGTCTCGCAATAGACCTTTGTAACAGGATTATATGGTGCTAGATGGGTAAAAAATGAAGTACCACAGCCTGATTTTCTGTTTGGAATACTTAGCTTCAGTATGCCTCATGTTTTCAAAAGTTTCCTTTAGTTCTTGGGGAATTCGAGGGGTTCAGTTTCTTAAAACCGGGCACACACAGCTTGGGACACACAGTTTTAACCTAAAAAACATACTGGGTTTTTTTGTTCCTTTTTAATCAGTTCCTAGAATTAAATGATTTTTACCTGTTTGATTTTTACCTGGTGTTTTATTGTTTTAAGTGTGAAGTGTGGGAGAAAAATCCTTCCATGTCCAACATCTATACCTAATCTGAAATACCAAACTTATTAGTAGAATTGAAGAGAATGCTTTGGGGGAGTATACTGAGTTCAAAATACCAAGATGTGATTAAGGACAATGAGCCACCATTTCCAGGAGTCTTCCTTGTAAGGGGAAACAAAATAATTTAAAGAGCAGATTTTCACTTGGTTTACAGAATTAAAATTCTGTTGTTCTCTGATGACTGAGTCTAACAGCAGTATTGTTGTTATTTATTCTTATTATTTTAATATGAAGTGTGTGTTAAAGATAGCACTTTTCTCATTAATAGATGTGTGAATTCCCTTTGACTGTAAAACATCAAGAAAAGACCGTCTTTCTCACATGATATCACAACTGATGAGAGCTGATTGGTATTATACTATCCCTTTGATTACCACTGTGCAACCCCATTAGCTTAAAAATAACGCGACCTGGGGAAACTTAATGGCTAGTAATGGTGCATAGGAAAGCTGCTATACAAAGCTTGATAAAAATTTTAAACTGCAGTTTTATTTGCAGGTTGGCTGCTTGAAAAAAAACATAGTTTTTACCATCCCCTAGGACTTCTATGAGGTGCTGTAACTGCTGGACTGTTCCTCAAAGCAGAACTGATGGATAAGTATTCTGATGGGTCAAGCCAGGGAGAAAGACATGTCCCCCCTGCTTCTTTGACGCTCTGATTCATTTGCCAAGTCGGTTTGATACTCACGTATGTGTTCTTCGTCTGGCGAACGTTTCATCACTAGGTCTCTTTATAACAGCTGTACTAGGTGTGGTGAGTCTCTCATCCCATGGAGCATGTTAATATATTGGTGCTGTACTTCAGGGATGCTCCTAGGCTTGCCTCTGGGCCAGCTCTAGTGCCTGTGAAATCTGCATGTACAGGATCTCACTTGGAAGGTTGTCTGCATTTCTCTGCATCTCTAGCAGTTTAATATATTGGTGGTCAGTGAGGTGTTTTAATGCGTCGCTCAGTACAGTGGAGAGGCAATGTGGGGCTTTTCATGTGTATGCAAAGCAACTAGAGTGGGGAGCACAGGGAGATGCCAGCCATAACCAAGATTGTTCTCCAAAGTGCTATGCAAAAGCAGCCTTGCAACCATATGGGCTTTCTAGTGATGATGCCCAAGCGACTGCAATTCTTCTGTGCCGGGCTGGACACTCTTGCCTTGTGCAGTACAGCTGCACAGCGGGAGGGAAATGCAAGAGCTCTAAGCATAGGGGAGGAATTAGCACTACAAGTTTGGTTCCATCACACATCACTGACAGATGTCCGACCTGCTGGTGACAGTCAGGACAGAGCTGCTGAGGTGACATGCTATTTAACAACCTTTATCCTCATGTTTCTCCTGACACTTGAACTCCCAAAGCAATTCCCTTTAAGGTGATTCACCCAGTGACCCTAAAGAGCTGATTACTCAGTGAAATGGTGTGGAATGAGGCAGCCTGAGGACAGGCATTACCAAGGGCTGGCTTTGCAGCTTCTGCTCTCTCAGCTACAGCTTTGTAAGGTCTGGAATCCGGAGCTAAATGAAAGGCATTATCCATGCCCCCACTGCCCCTTTGCTGAATTAAGGGTCCCAAGTAAAATCACCTCACTTAGGGCCCAGCACTCTTGTATTTCTCCACATGCTTACTGACAGCAGGACCACACCTGGCTGAAATGCTTCGCCCTTCTACGCTGGCATCTCTAGTGCCAGCAGAACTTCTTGCCCTTTTCTACGTTTGCAAGTATTTTACAGATGTTTTAATGAGGTATCAGACTAGCCCAACATGTGTGTCCTGGTGCAAACAGCTATCGCCCGTGGCAGCAGGAGCACTGCGTATTGCTAGTCAGGGAGCAGAGGCTATTGGGATCTTTCCCTCATCTCAGTCCCAAGACCTAAAAAAGACTTTCCTAAAGGCACCCCATCTGTCACACATACTGTAGCTGACATGTGGGTCAGGGATACAGCACCAGCCTTGGAGAAATATCGCCGTCATCTGTGCTGAGTGATGGGGCAGGGAGAAGTACATCCCATGCTTCATCCTTGAGCCAGGCTGCCTTTTGCAGAAGCACTGTAGCTCGTTATGTGGAGACAACTTGGGAGAGTGGGATAAAGATGAAAGACTGTGCTGCCGAGAAAGAGAAACAATGAGCTGCTAACCGGGAGTGAGAGGTGAGCATAGCAGGTAGTGACATCTTGCCCTGCTCGTTGGTCCTACAGGTATTGGCCTGCTGCTTGACCTCTCACTTGCCAGTGAAATGAGATTTACCCAGTGGTGATTCAGGTTGACTTAGATTTATATTTTTTAAACAAATCAAACTAGCATATGTTATTTTTGAGTTTGCGTTCAGTGTTTTTCTTGGTTGCAGTTTGGGGGTTTTGTTGTAGTTTTATTTCATTTTCTTTAATAAGAAAGATGTCACTCAGAAGCAGAACTAGACTTGCTCGCAAGTTACATTTAGCTGTAATCTGCCTGGTGAGCTGTAGGAGGAAAAGTGCACTAGTTTGAACTGGATTTAGTAGCAAAGATATTTTAATTTGGGTCAACAGAGAGAAAATTGTATAACACTGTTGTGCTGTCCTGAGTAGGAGAAGAAGCCAGTGAATTGCATGATTTTTCCATCTTTGTAATCAGTTTGTTATGCAGAGAGCAATGTCGTGGGATACAGCATTTTATCTGCTGGGTTTCCCCTGGCAGCTTCTGAAGAAGTTCATTATAAGTGTTTATCACATGATCCACTTAATCAAACCACTGAAACTCGGAGAATAAGTCATTCTAACAAGACCCTTCAGAGCTGCCTTATAAGCTACTTACTGATATACTCTTCCTTGGTGAGTGTACAATGAGTTTCCTTGTACCCCGGTCTGTGATACAGGAAGTTCATTATCCCCAGTCCAAATTCTGACATAAAGAAAGGAAGCAGGGCTTACAAAGAAGCGACAGATAATTTGCAAAGGATTTTAGTTAGCCACTCAAATCCCAGATAGAGTCAGACTGTAAGGTCTTCGTAAGAGCGGCCTTCTGGTTTCCAGCATTAGGCACAGAGCAGCTATCTACATGGCTGCTTCTAATGTTATAAAATGCAGACGCCACAGGAGAAATTACCTGCTTCTTTGGGTTAGAGGTTAACTAATGGAAGCATGTGAGAAAAAAGAGAGATCAGAAGTGAAACTATGCTTTTAGCTGGGCAGTAGCACCGATACTACATGATAGTAGCAGAGCTGCTGTCTGGGCTGATGCAAAATGCCTTGAGAGCCTGCTAATCCCAGCGTGTGCTAGGATTTGAGTTACCCAGACAAGAGTCTGACAAGCCAGGAGCTCGCAGACACGCTGTTTGCAACCTGTGTTTGCTCACTGTACATCTAGCAGGATAAAACGCATTTCACTGTGATGTACCTAGGAGCTCTTCTTGTCATAGGGAGCAAGTTGGTCAAGGGCTGCTCTGCCTCCTTGAAGGCGTCATTTTACTGACCCCTGGCACAAGCAATATGACACCAGGTTTCTGGCACTCACTGGATTTTCTCACTGATGCTATTTCACAGACAGTATCTCGTAAAGGCTTGCCTTTTTTCTGTCTGCTATAAGACCAGTTTGAGTAGCACCACAGACGTAGGTTTGAACCGAGCTTAATGTAGAAATGACCTGGATAATTTTCCCCAGCAGCCCCCTGTCTCCATATGAGAGCACTGCTCGGCTACCTCTCTTCTTTCACCTCCCAAGCTTGCGCGAAGTCAGTACAGGTTCACACCAGACTGAATGTTGATCTTGTGTAGGGACACAGAGGCTGAGCCTGGTGTGGGTCTCCAAATGAACCTTTTTTTTCTACTGGAAACTGCCACTGGGACAAGGAGCATCGGGCTGTTCAAGACAAGCTACTCTGTAATATATCAAAAAGAGGGAATTGTGCAGGACTGAGAAATATGGGCAGCAGAAACAAAAAACCTCAAGCTGGTTTGATGAGGATGACGCTTTTTCCCTAGTGTAGCGCCAGTGAAGCAGGTCACAAAATTTGTGCCATTGTCTGGGCACCACTTAGAGAGAGCGGTGAAACCTGTCTCTCCAATGCTGAAGTCTGTCCAACCCGGAGCTTTAAAATTCAACCTGTTAATTACTCCTGGGAGTAATTAACTCCAGCCTGGAGTTAGCAAGGAGTCTGGAGTGCATCAATCAATAGATGTGAGGGTTTGAGATGTGCAGTTTTCATTCATTGTTTTAGAGGAAACCTCTTTGTTTTCCATGTACTTTGTACCTGGCTGTCTTGTCTTGATGCAGCCGTCAGTCTCTTGAGTGCTGATACACCAATAGACCAAATTAGCATCAGTGAGGCTGTGCCCTCAGCTGGGACTGTGCAGGTTGGTTTCCAATTAATAAGTTAAAACAGGACACAAAGGCCTGGAGGAAAATACTGTTTTGCTGTCTTTTCCCTTTTCATTTTAAAAATATAACTAGGAAATTATTTTACCTCTTTTAAAATAGAGCATGAGGCCCAAAAAGAAGAATCTGTGTTGATTAGTTCTGCTACTTCAGTTTTATTACAGTGTATTTCCCTTCCTCTTTTTCACTTCTTTATCATACTCCCTGTCTGTCTTCTTGGTTTCTGTTGTGCCTATTTAAAGAGCTCCCCTTCATCTCTCTTTTGGGATAGTCTTACTGCTGGCTTTCTGCTGTTTCAGCTTCTACACAGCCGATGCTTCAAGAAAAAAGTGTCTCTCTTGTAAAGCTTGGAGGAGAATGGACCCATAAAAATAAATATTGTTTTTATGCATGTAGTACTTTAAGTCTCCAGTAACTTTACCTAAGTGGGCAGTTTGCTGTCATCTCAGCTCCTTAGGTAAGGCGGCTGGAGCAGAGCAAGTTGATAACTTTCTGCGGTCTACAGCAATGCAGTAGTAAAGTGGAGAATACAACTTGTTTTCCAGCTGATTTTTCAGCATCTGACCCACTGCTCTGTACATGGGGAAGGCCAGTACTGAGCATCTGGAATCATTGTTGGTACGGGTATCTTTAGTGTGCTGTAAGGGGAAATGGTTGGTTGTCTGCTGCGTGCTGTTAATTTGGTGTTCAGGAGCCACTAGTGCCCAAATCAACACTGAGGCTGGATCTCAGTGGCTTTGCACGACCTGCTTGGAGGGAAGGTCTGGGAGGAAGACTGCGATGGGTGTTGTGTGCATCTGGCTGCGTGCATTCACATGTGTGAGGGAGATGCGCACAACGCCCGCTGAGAAGTGAAGTGGTGCTACCAGACACTAACCTGACCGGGTTTGGTCCGTGCCAAGCTGCGCTCAGTTCTCTCTCTCAGACTAGGGATGAAAGACTCTTTAGTGCATTTGCTGCTCCTGGGCCATTCAGCTTAATCCCCAGTAGTGTTATCTGCTTAGAAGTCTTTCTCACTAAATTGCTTCCTTTGAAGGAAGGCTTTTTACCAGTCAACCGCAGCACCTGCTGCTTGCTGGAAATCCCAAGGCTGGCACATGAGAGCACTGCAGTGCCGGACATGCCAGTCACAAAGCATCTCATTTAGCAGATTTTCACTGGAGGTAGATGATGAAAAACGGAACAGACATGTTGTAAGGTCTGTCAGCCCAAGTAAAGGAAGGTAGCTTTAAAGAAAGCCTCCATAGAAATAAAGTGGAAAATCCAAAGAATGAAATTCAGCCAGAATGAGCTCAATGCAGGTGGTGCTGGTCATGATTTTTTTAGATCAATTTTTATTAGTAACTGTTTTAATCATCGGGTTTTGTCCAGCGTCTGCCATTACAATATGTGTTTTTGCAGCCCCAGAAAAGCCACACTTTTGTGGTTCTCTGGGTCTTTCCCACAGCATGAATTCCACCCCCACCACGACCCTTAGAAGACTGGCACAACACAACAGAGAAGACTTCCTCTGCCCAACCTGCAAACTAGGTGCTGGGAGGTCTCCGACTCCCCGGGAGGATTTGGGCCACCCTTTTCCCCCTCCCACAACAGCTGGTCCTGCAGGGATTTATGCCTACTGGGTGCATCTGTGTTTTGCCCGATATTCCCTGGATCCATCCATTAGCCTCATGGGCTTGGTGGCTGCAGATGTTACTGGGAATCTATCCTGACTCAAGGGTTGGTCGGCAAGCAGACCTTCTTCTCTGGAAGCTGGACAATTCCCTGATACCTTTCAATGAAGAACAAATGTTTTAAAAAAACCCCTGCCTTTGCTTTCGGTGGCATTCCTTCCATTTTGCACAGATCTGCACAGTGCTATGCAGTGTCCAGAGCCACAGTGGAGGATAAGTGTGTTTATGTTTGTCTGGTCCCATCTACACCAATAAGCAGTTGAAATGTAGCCTAGCTAGCAGATCTGGTCAGGCTGGAAAACTTAGTTTTGAATGGGTTTTTGTTTGTTTACAAGTGATCTTGGCCATAGACAGGGACACGCAGCTGGTGTCTCTGCACAGCTCCACAATCAGTTTGAGGCAGGGCTCTGAGCCGGTGGAGGCTGGAGTGGGGCTGAGCTCTTCCAAGCTTATTCCTGGTTCAATTTGGAACTGGCAGTGGAGAGGCTGCTACTCTGCTGCCTCATCCTGAGGGCTGGCATCTTGGGGCCTGGTTTGGCATTGCCTGTGTGGGCAGCAGCATCCAGCGCCCGGCTGTGGCTGTGGCTCAGCGCAGGCGCTCCATGGATGCCTCTGCTCGCTCCAGACCTGCTTCTCCCACAGACCAGAGAACACCTCTCACTGTTAGCAATGACTTTTAATACAAATAACGCACAAATATAGATGTTGTTCTTCCTCCACTAATTATAATCGCATTAGAAGTGGTAGGAGAGGTGCGTGTCTGAAGAGAGGGCTTTTGCATCTCAGAGGGGGCTTGGCAAGTGGCTTTTGTGAGATGTTTGTCCTGGCTGCGGGGATCTGTGTGAGCAGCTATTGGCACAGCTCAAGCAGAAATGACACAGCAGAGATTTCTAATGATAACTGATGTGCTGAATGCCAGCCTTCAGAAGACCTGTGTCAGGCACTGGGGGGAAGGAGCATGCCCAGCCTCAGGAGACTTGTGTCAGGTGACTGGGGAGAAGGAGCAACATCAGCCCATTGGTACCTCAAACCTGCTATTAAGCAGTGGTTTCCTGCAGCAATGTCATGATAAAGGGTGGTGGAGGGGGAGAGTGCTGAAAGCTGTGAGCTTCCAAGCAGGATCTGTTTCCCAAACGCTTGTTGAACAGTGGCAGGCTCTCACAGGTGTGGGCATGGGGAAACCTGTTAAATTAAAGCCAAAGCGTAACAAGAGAGATGTTTGCTTTGGAAGATAAGGTGTACCTGCTCTGCATGCTGAG
The DNA here is from genome assembly GCF_000703405.1 of Apaloderma vittatum. Classification (NCBI taxonomy): domain Eukaryota; kingdom Metazoa; phylum Chordata; class Aves; order Trogoniformes; family Trogonidae; genus Apaloderma; species Apaloderma vittatum. The sequence continues at coordinate 30,709 of NW_009704436.1, forward strand.
AGTGAGGAAACTCAGACGTGTTTTCCTTTGTTACCACAGCAGACCCTTTGCACTGTGAGGCCACGTATCTCCCCCTCCTCCCTCTCCATTACCTTTTAAGACCACGTATCTCTGTCAGCTTTACCAGAGCCTCCAATCTGATAACCCAGAAGCATGATAAATGGTGGCAATTGCTCCTTTTCCTCCATCAGTACTTCTCATTGTGGAGCTCCCCTGAGCACACCAACCAAATTTGCTGCCCAGACTGATGGAGTTATGAAGATTTCCAGATCTCCAGTACCTGCAGCCTGGTCTCTGGCTGGAGACAAGGGAAGGGCATGCCCTTAGCAAGGTGCCCTTCAGTGGGGCTGCTCTAATGAGCCAGTTTTGTTATCTGCCTTGTGCTGGTCCTAGAGAGGCTGCAGGGATGTCTGCTGCTTTATTTTCTTAAATGGCACCAAATGATGGCAGCTAAGAGCCTACCAGGAGAAAATAAGCTCTTAGGGCGGCACTTCATGTCTTATAAGGCTTTATTGGATTAACTTTGTGCTAGAACTGCTGTACGCTTCCTTTGCTGGAGAGGCCGATGTAGCTTAACTGTGGGATAAAAACTTTGCAACTCTATTTTTGTCACACAGGTGACTTGCATAAAAAAAAGTCTTTACATGCATTAATGTAATCTTTGCTTTGGCTAGACTGCAAAGCAGGCTCTTTCCCAGTCATCTCTGTTTCTATCTTAATGCTGCACTCATCCCAGCATTAAGCACCTAACTCCCTTGCTCTGCTTCATATTTTCCACGTTATGAACAGTGTATTTCCTCTCCTACACACCCCTTGCAAACGTACAGACACTGAGAGAAACTCCCGGTGTTACTGTTGCCGTTCAGGTGATGCCTTTGCCTCTGTGGATACCTGCCAGCCTGCAGAAGGGAGACCTGCATACTTTCGGCTACTTCCCTGTTATTTACACATCAAGTTAATAACTGACTCAAGAGTTCATCTACAAATACATTTTTAGGGCTGCTTGTGGTAAATCTTTCCCCTCTTGGCCACAAAGCTCATTTTCTGTAATTTCCTTCCTATCTATTTCCCTTAACCCTAATCCATTTTAACATTAGTGTGTTAGTTTTGAAACAGCCCCTTCTTCTCCCTTACCTGCTGATTATTTCTTTTTTTCACTGTCCTCTCTCCCTACTTCTGTTGTTTGCAAAAAAAGGCTTTTCTCCTCCCTCTCCCTCTTCACAGCTCCCACCATCTGTCTCTCTACAAATACAAAGCTTTAGGGGAAATGATTCACTAGGCTGCTAGCTCATTACTCACACTCTCCCCATCATGCTTTCTGTCCTTGTAGGATGCTCTGACTAATGTAAAGATCAATGAATCCTGGGAATTGTTATTCAATTAAAAAAAAAAAGAATGCCCCAGCAGTTAAATAGATTGGGTTCTTTGTACTTCCTAAACACCAATGCTTAGTTTTTCTTCCTCACTCTGCTAGCATCGTTTTTCAGAAAAAGGATCATTGAAACCGAAGAATAGTAATGATCACTGGACCATTAATGCAACCTTTTGTATCACATGTTGCAGGAGTTACTTAATGAAATTCCCTGGCCCAAACCAAGCAAATCTGTGGTAAATCTAGAGCACATATTTTAGGATGACAGCCAAAATGATGAAAGGAATTTACTATCCAGCCTTGCTAATCATTCTGAATGCTTAACTGCACTCCCCAATATGCTGCTCTGCAAGCAGCAAAACTAACACAGCCTCACTCCCTACAGATTTCTCTCTGCTGGCCTTACGCAGGCTGTGCACCCCAAAAACCCTCCCAGCCCCATCCAGAGGCTGAGTGGCCGGCTGTGACTCCTGTGAGCACTGGCTGGCCTGCTGACCACCTCTGGGCAGAGACTTCCACAGGCATGAACCTCCTCACCTCTCCCTCCAGAGCACGCAGGTTTGGGGCTAGCTCTTTGCTCAGGTGATTATTTCTGTGAAACTTGTGGGCATGTAACATCTTTGAGCTTCTCCCTATTAAATGCGCTAGAACTTCGCTAAGGGGCTCACAATGTTAAAATACTTCAGGTATCTTAGAATACCAGACAGCCACACTGAGCTGGCAGACAGGCTACAGCATTTCAGGAGACTTGTTCAACCATGAGGCTGAGCTCAATATTGTAAGGTGCTCCTACTGACCCTAGATGTCAATGTCTAGGTAACCGCATCTCCCACTCTTTTTGTCTTCACTTGGTTGACCTTTTAAGAAGGATTTCTGTCATGATTTCAGGCTTGTCACCATATACTATAAAGTTATTTTCTTAATTGGAAGCATAGTTTTTCAATTTATCACGTGGGAAATGGTTCTCCTTTCCACACACACAAGTGGATAACAAGAAGTACCGCTACCTAACACAATTTTATTGTGCCTTGTCCGGAAGCTGCTGCCATGGCAGGTGTTAGCCTATTTCAGTTGATGAGCTTTCCTTTAGAAATTGGAGTTGTAAGAAGCACAGAAAGTACCATGATCAAAATTATAGAAGTTGATGATACTGGATACACCCTTCTCCCAGTTCTCTTAACTGGCTGCATCTCTTTATGCAGAAGCCTGCTAAAGGAAAATCTGTGTATATCTGTGATGTGGCTCTTCAGTTGTTTCTCATGAACACCATAAAGCTTATATATATTTATGTGCTCTGTAAAAAATAAAAGTTCAAATTTTAGCAGATGTGATATTTTTGAGCCTTCCTGGTTGCCAACACCTTGTGGCTTGCCAACATCTTCGATTATTTTATTGTTGTATACTGCATACAAGTTGTAGGAGTCCATATTATTCCTCTTAACGATTGCTGGCTCCAAGTGCCAGTTGTCCTTTGACATGCTCTGTTTTGAATAAGGGCTGAGGAGCAGTAACGAAGCTAAAGGCCTGCTGTAAACAATAGTGCAGCGTTCCGTGGTACTGGCAGCACATGCGTAGTCATGCCTTTAGCTCTCCTTTCGTGGACTCTTGCAGCAACACACTGAAAGTGTTCAGGGCCGAGGTGTAAGGAAGTGGAACTCCAAAGATTTCAGCTTTGAGAGTCCTCTAACTGAAGTCGGTATCTTTACGCAAGATAGGCTAAGGAAAACTTGTGTCACCCAGCGGTTACCATTCTTCCGTTGTTCCCAGCAATAAGAAAAGCTGGCACAATATATAAGGTTGCCTTACAAAAGACAAATATATTTAATTGAGTGTATACAAATCAACTGTTTGATAATGCTATACAAGGCAGGAATATCTTTAAAGAAACCCTGAGCAAAACGGAGGATGTAATTTCTATTTTACACTTATTGTAACATTATTTCTGATATTCGTTTGCTATATCAACTGATAGAGGAGTATGTTAAAAACACATGTTAAAATAAAACTGGACATTCTTTTCATTTGCAGCTTATTAAAAAATGTAGAGAAAATAGTTCTGCCCTGTCAGCTTTAGAAAGACATGTTTAATGTGGTGGAGAACAAGCCGAGCCTGAGTTACCCAAGACAACCAATTCCTTTAGCAGAAAGAGAAAAGGGCCATCTGGAAGAGCATTGTCTCCCTGCCAAGAACAACCCTCTAACAACTGCTTATCGTGCACTTTAAGTAATAATGTTCATAATGGCACAACCTGGAGCGTTGGTAAAGGTCCTATTGGAGGAGCAACATACTCCTCCTCCCTCAGTAACCGCAAAAGGATGTTCTTCTTATTCTTTGGCCAGTTATAAATGTGAGTGTTCTGCAGCCAGGTAGGCACGTGTTCCTGAAAAACAAGATTGAAAAAAGTGAAATTCCCCAAATCCTCTTGAATCTGTACCAGAACCTTGCAGATTCCATCAGATCCTGCCAAGAGAGATTTCATTTTGTCTGTTCTAGGCACTTCCCATAACAACAAGAAATTTTAATTTGGCTTCAGAATTGTATTTGGGTTCCTAAATAAATGAACTTCATGTGATCTCACAGCTTGCCTGTCTCTCCTTCTTTTCTGCCATCACATTGGCTAATTTCACCACATTTCAAAGGGAGTCTAATCTCAACGACAGGCATCTAAAGGCTTGTGAAAATAAACATTGAGAAGACAAGGGAGACATTTCAGTGCCCTCACCAGGGAAAAGCTGCCACGTTAGTAGCTGCTGAAGGATCCACCCAACATGTTCAGCCTTGAGATGTGAATCAATAGGGGAAGAGCAGGACCCCAAGGCAGCATTTCTCATCCTGGTAGCTGTCATGGGTTTGTGTCTGGTAGGGTTTTTTCTGGTAGTGGGGGAGGGTTGTGGGGGTGACTCCTTGCAAAATTTCCAGAGCCTCCCCCAGTCCCAGGTAGAAGTTGGACCCACCTCTGGCCAAGGCCAGGCCAAGCAGTGCCTCTGTAATCCATGTATTTAAGCGCGGAAAGCTGTTGGGCCAGCCTCTATGTCTCTTTTTCTCTTGCCCTGTCTTTTGTGTTGGGGAGTTTTTGTTTTGGAGAGGAGGGGGAGGTGAAGAGAGAAACCATGCGATCAGTAAGGACAAAGTGGTGGGAAGAAGGGCACTGGGGCAGAGATCTCCCTGAACCCATGCTGAGATGGCAGGATGATAAGAGCCTTCAAACCAAGAAATTAGGCAGAGAGACATCTGGGATGCAGCAGCATGTGGAGGAACCCATGCCAGGGAAGAGAGACCATGCGGGAGCAGCAGTGAACTGCAACTCAGAGAAGGAGCAGAGGATACTGCAGCCTGCAGGTGGATACCACGCTGGTAGGAAGGACTCGTGGAGGAGGAGGATTGTCTCCCATGAGATGGACACCACGTGGCATCAGGGGAAAGACTGCAAGGAGTCCTTTTCCCAAGGAGGAAGGATTGACATGAACAAAGAGACCACACACCCCAGTCCCTGCCTCACTGCACTGCTTTGGGGGAGGAGGTAGCTGTGAAGAAGGGAGGGATGTGAGGGGCAAAAGGTATTTAAGATCTGGTTGTATTTATTTACTTTCACTATCCTAGTCTGATTTAGTTGATAATTGGTGGTGGTAAATTAAATTTGTGTTTTCTCCCCAAGTCTGTTCTGTTTTTTGCCTGTGGCCCTAAGTGGTGAGTGAACCCTCCCTGTCCTAATCTCAATCCTTGAGCCTTTTTGTTGAATTTTCTCACTCCCCATCCTTAAAGGGAGGGGGTGGGGATGAGCAAGCAGCTGCATAGCTCTTGTTCTTGATAGGGTGGGCTCAAACTATGCCTTCTCCCCCTTCCCCTTGCATGTCCCTTCAAGTGTGGTGTCCTCTGGCCACTTCCTGTGCAGGAGGTTGAGGCCATTGCTGAGCTCGAGGAGTGGCTAATGCATCTCCAGATCATCAGGATCAAACCTCCACCACTTCCTGCATCCTGAGAAAGACACAGCCTTTCAGAGGGGTTGGCTAATGCCCATTAAAATAATGAGTCTGGGACAACCATGTCCCTAGACAGTAAGGGTGAGCTGATGGAGAGGAGCCTGCTCAGACCTCATGTTCCCATGACTCCACAGCCGTGGAAGGTTTCCATATGGACAGCCTGGATGTGTAGTGGCAAAGGGCACACTACTTATTAAAACAGGGTGAAAGACTGATTCCTTGACCAAAATCAGCGCATGTCCACCTTGGAGTTGAAGATTTCCTTTTGGAGAGCTATTGTTGGAGACACCAGAACCAGCCAAAGTGAGATGGTGGGTAAGAAATGTGAGCAGTCAAGACATCCAGCTCTTGCTCCCTAGACCTCTTATTTAGGAGGGCAGTGTTTTCCCAAGGTGGCCCCTGTTAGAAGCAGCACAGTTTCTGTCAAGTCGGTGGAGCTAGCTCCAAGAGGACAGAGCAAAAAGCTGCTGGCATGCACCGCATGTCTGGTGTCTCTCCAGGGGACACCCTGGCACAGGCAGCACAGGTCTTGCCTGCCAGCAAACAACCTAGCTGCAATCCAAATCCTTCACTCCGAAGCCTGGTGACTCTCAAATTGGCTGTCTTTTCCTTGGCATGTACAGCTGTAGGGATGAGGCTTCTGACAAGAAGCTTGGTGAGTTGCAGAGGTATCTATCAATCCCAGCCTTCCTCTTTCTCCAGTGGCCAAGAAAGTATAGGTTTTGGTCAATAGTCTCCCCAAAGCAGAGATTTTTAAAAGTTGCTTTCACTGCCCTACAAGGGTAAGATCCTGCAGCATTCCTTTTGATGGGAGCTTGAGTAAGATTTCTTGCCTCATCTGCAAGTCTATTTTCGCATAGGAATGGATTTTAATCCTTATGAACTTTACTCCTTTGAAAGTTGCTTGAAATTGGCCAAGAAGTTCAAATGTTACTGAAAGATAACTGTCTTGCATGCGCATGCGCACACTTATTACATAAAATTTGTTTCTTCACTAAATCTTGTTAAGAGCTATAGAAGGAAATGCAATGAAATACAGCAAGTGTTTATCGAATGAGCTCTCTCTCTGTTTTTATAAGAAATTACTTTTTTTTTTTGGAGGAAGGAAATGCAGTAGATGCAGTTGGTGTGGACTTCAGTAAAGCACTTGATATGCGTTCATATGGGAAATCATTACTTAAGCCTGAAAAGATGAAAATTAGTGTGAGAAATGTGTAGTAGGTAAGAAACCAGCAAGTGGGGATATGAGAGGAACTATATATCCAGAGACAGGCTCTGCGCCTTTCTTCCAGAGCTGCTCCTGTGGCCAATTTCATTTAATATCCTCCATAATGAACTCAGTGCAAAAAGCACCTGGACGCTAATCAATGCTGGCAATAATTTTCACTTGAGGGAGGTGTAACTATAGCTACTATTTTGATCCAGAAGGAGAGCAGAGAAAGTGAGAAGGGGGCTTTTCCTTGCCACGTGACTATTATTGCAGGTGGAAGTAATATGGAATCGTATCAGCTGGAAGAGCCCTAGAAGA
>NW_009704437.1:0-21402 GCF_000703405.1 Apaloderma vittatum
AATAGGGCACGGGGTGTGCGGGTGGCTGAGGAGGGCTCGGGGGGTTGAAGCCCCCTCCCCTGTCGTGACAGGGCCGAGGAGGGGGAGGTGGAGCCCGTGAGGGGAGTGGGGGGACCCTCCGGAAGTGTCTGGGGGCAAGGGAGGAGGCGAGAGGGGGTTTTCCCGCACGACAAAATATTTTGACCCTTTTCCCCTCAGGGTTATCAGGTTAAAAAAAAATTAAAAATCACGACAAGTTGAGCGTGTCCAGGTCTCCTCACGCCCGCTGCCATCACGCCGGCCTTGGGGACTCCCTTTCCACAGGCCTTTCCCTCCAGAAAGCCCTCGCAGCCTTCCCCTGGCCCACCCGCGCGAGTATCTACCGCTGTGAAAGCTCGCCTTGGAAATTCTCCTTCTCATTTTTTGGAGTAAATGACACACAAACTGCTCCTGTTAGGCCTTCCTGTTGGTGGGACATGAGTTGTCCCCATGGCTTTGCCATGGTCGGTGTCTTGGTTGGGCAACTCAGCTCACCCTTCGCGGTTTCTCCCAATGATCTGTCACTGTCATGTTGTGGTGTCAATGAACATAAACCTCGACAAGTTCATAAAACTGCGGAGTTGAAGCGCCGCTGATTTTAAAGCTCGTTGCTCCTCGTGAGACTAGGGCACTCTTTCTATAGAATCTCGGCAAGAGTTAATTTTAAAGCAGTGTGACCTTTATAATCACTACATTTAATGCCAGCTGTACCTCTCCTCCCTAGCTGGACATATCCTTTAACCTTTGTTTAGTTTTCTTCCATTGTTTGTTCCTTTTTTTTCACACCTAGATAATAAAATTGCTCCTGTTTGGGGCTTTGCTGTATCTTTTATCTTTCTCCATTCTGCCAGGCTCACATCTGGCTTTTCATCCTGTTTTCAAATGAGTTTGTTATTGGGTCTTTCATTTTTTTTTAAATTTCCAGTTAATTAAATTAAAAGCTTAGCTTTTGCTTTGTTCTTTTCCTTAAAATGATTTATTTAGGCCTCTCTGCTTATTTTTAGACAGTTTTCTGTGCTGATGAGTGATGTGGAAATACATAATGTGATTTTTTGTTTTATCCAAGCAGAGCTTATTCCTGTTGAAAACAATACATAGGAAAATACTTGCATCAACCTGTTCCTCAGTGGCATCTGATAAAAAGGCCATTGCTCCCATTTCGGGGAGTCTTAAAAGGCCTTATGTATGCATATCCTTGCTCTTAATCATAATTCTCTCCTGGATTCCTTGTTATTTTAGACAAGCATATGAGAAGCCGTAGGTATTGTACTGTTTCTTATTTTGTGTTTGAGCTTGTTATTTCACCCGCACGCTAATGGTGATGATACGGGTACATCAGTAAGTCTGGAAGAGATGCGTTCTTACTGAGCGGAGTGCAGTATGGTAACCTTGTAATTAATGGTAAACAGCACGTGGGATTTCTGGGCCCACGCTGTGGGTTGATTTTTACATGGTCTTGGGGAGTGAGCAGTAGCACATTGCTTCAGCCAGTCTTTGATCCTATTTCTTGCCATCTTCCCTACAAAAAAAAAAAAAAGAAAGATTTCTCATATTTTGCTCTACTTGCCAATCCCTGGGTCATGCAAACCTGTTATGAAGATTGGCATAACAGTGAAAGTGGTGAGATATGACTGTAAGTGTAGTTTTCTAGGCTATTTTTCTTTTATATCCTTGGCGAAATGTTCTAGGTAGAAACAACTTCCATTTATCAACAGTTAGCTTGCAGACGTGCTGAAGTCCTTTGATGCTTTTACCTTGAACCTCTTTGTTTTTAGCTCTTTATCAGTATCAGAAACTAGCTACAAGGATAAGGGAAAAAAAGTAATCTGAAGGGCAAGGCAGCCATGAGTGACAAGCACAAACTGGTTTTTGGAAAAAAAGCTCAGAAACTGCAGAATATATTAAAAGAAAGTTCAGGGGCCTTGAACTTTTTTTTTCCCCCCTTATCTTGATTGAAGTCAGTGCATCTGAGGTTTAGAAGAAGAAAGTTTAAAATTTCTAGATTAGGAGGTAATGTCAGGCATGTGGAGGTGGCTGTTGGAAATGAGAGAATGGAGTTGATTTCAGGCATATACCAAATGTATAGTACATGGAAGAATCTAAGAAGGGCATTAAAAATAGGTTGCTCTATAACGTGATTTTTGAGAGTGGTTTTAAAATTAATCATCTTTGTTAGACGTTAATTTTACAGTTAATATATACACACATGCAGCAAAACCAAACCTTTAAAGATCCATAATATTTGTCAGTACCTCCAGATGGCTGGGTCAAGCAGAGGAAGAGGACGTGCTGCGTTTACCTTCAACATTGAGGCAATTGGCTTTGCTAAAGGTGCAGCTCTCCCTGATGTCATCTGCAAGCCCCCACCACCGTTTCCTGTAAGTGCAGCAAGTACCCGAGAGCACACTGTGCTCGTAAATGTGTATTCACTCTCGCATTTAGATAATATAATAAAATACGTGAACAACCCTAAGCACTCTAGGTCAGTGTCGAAATATGTAGTATAAATCATTGTTTTTCTTATTATTAAATCCTGCCACTTTGCTGACTGTTGCATCCTGTATTTAGCTACATTGTTGGCAGGATGTTAGTTTGTTAAAGTCCTCGTCATGATTTGGTTTGCTGGATGCTATAGTAATGGAAACACTGGATATCTGAATTTGTTTGAAATGAAGTTATACTAGTCTTTGAAGCTGTGAAGAGATTTGCTGGTTTTAGCTGTTGACAATGCAAGCATAAAAGATTTTGGATTATTATCTTGTACTTCAGTAGCCAGCATTTGAAAATAATTTGCAAGTAACTGAATGATATTTTATGTAATTAAGGAAGCTTAATTGAGATATGGCATTTGGGACATTTGAGAATTAAAGAGCAAGAAAGAGCTTTTTCTGACTGCGTTTTGCGATGCAAGGAAGCTTGGACAGTTTTGAGGTGGAAAACTAGTCTTACAACGTTGCAGTTTTATGTGAGAGAACTTCCCAGTTGCACTAGGATTCGATCAAGGTGCATGAGAGTTTTCTGCCTCATGTCACGATACAGAACTTAAAAAGCTTGACATCTGAGTTTTCTCTGAACAGTTAATTCAGCCAAGGTCTTGACTTACTGAAGTAGATGTTGTACATCGTCGTAGTCCACTGTTACAATCAACTTGTGTGATTGCATTGGTAGTAAACCCACCTGCAGGTCTTCCTAATGTGAATGTTGCAGTCTGGTTGATAGCACCAAAAAACTGAATTCTCTGTGACCTACAGCTTCTAGATTTAATCAGCCTTGTAGAAGAATTCCTAGCTCCAGTATATACCATGTATATCGTACAGAAGCCAAGGATGCTTTCTTCCTTCTAGTTTCAGAACTCAGGTTAGCAGAAATCTAGTGACATTTAGAATAATCAAAGTTAAGCCAGTGGCAGAACTGGGATTGATAAAAAAAATATCAGGAGTTAGATTGAATAATTAGGCAGTAACCAAAAGTGAATTACAGCAGTTGGCTGGCTTACAGTGAGATTGATTTAAGCAGTGAAGTTTTGCTATTGTGTATTTCAAACAGACATGTTCTGAGTTCTTACAAATCTCCTGTAAAGGAAAAAAAAAAAGTTAGGGGGCACCAGCTTACCATCAGCAACATCAGTGATTTAAAGTGTTGGCCAGCTAGCAGATATAGCTGGAAGCATTAAAAAATCATCTCGTGATCCAGCCCTGGGACTTGTGATGGCACTTGGTGATTTGCAAACTATTGCTCAGGTATTGGTGTGTGAAGCACTTGACATCCATTCTGTAATTCCGTCTCTAATGTTCTATTTTTCAAACTGTCTTATTTGCCTTTCCCAATTTCACGGTTCATAGTTTAAAAAAAAACAAAACAAACCAAACTTAATTAATTTAAATTCAACTGACAGAAACCAAATCCTATGAGGGCCTGTGTGCTACCCGTTTGTATGACAGCACAACCTGTTTCCGTGGCAGTAGTCAGAGAATCATGAAATCACTTAAGTTGGACCTTTTAACATCATTTGAAAGGGTATCCATGTTATTCAGAATAATCATACTTCATGTAGTTAAAACACTTTTAGAAGAGTTTAGGGGTGGTGCTACTCTGACTGAAGAGAAAAGCAATGGTTTATAAGTTCGGCTGGTGTCAAAAACTGTTTTTGTCAATTAAGAGCTTAGTGTGACACTGCGTGACTGTTTCACAGTTTTAATGTGTTTTTCTGCTTGATTTCTTGTTATGTTGTTGGAGAAGGATATAGCAAAGTTGTAATGGGTATAAATTTAGTTGTAAACATAGTTATGCATGTCAGAATTGCGAGCAGCGTAACACATAGTTGCGCTCTTCTGTGATGAGCTGTGTTTATTGTAGCTTTTGTTAGTGTTCCTGTATATTTGATGGATATTAAGCCTTTTTGAATAATAAACATAATTTGTACAGAGTACAGACAATAAGCCAGTGCCTCTGAAAACAGGAGAAGATGAAGATTACATGTTGGCCTTAAAACAAGATCTTAGAGGAACTATGAAAAAAATGCCATATTTTTTGACAGTAGAAGAAGATCATGAAGGTTTGTTTGTGCGCTTTTTATTTTTATTTATATCTTCAACAGTTACTGTTCTGTGAAGGATGATGTAGTGAGGTCCATGTTGAAGATGTATTTTCTACTGATAATGAGGAATAAAAATTGGCAGCTTAAGATAATAGGGTATCTTTCTGCTTTTACACTTACTGAGGTTGTAGGTCACACCTACAAGTGCTGTAACTGTAAAGCAAGTACTGTGTGAAAAGGAGAGGTATCAAACACCTATTCCATTTGATAGACAATAAGAAACATTTAGACCAACCATATACAGTCTTCTTAGTTAAATGCTAACCAATGCAAATTAAATAGGCATTTCTACCTGTTAAAATGCCCTAGAAATTTTGCAGGGAGCAAATGAATCTGTTGTAGATACTAGTGTTGACATTTAGCTTCCATTTTAATTATGGAAAGACATACTTAAATTGATCAGTGTTACATTTAATAGCCAGACGTGCTGAAAGGTACTAGTTCTAGGTACTGATGGTTCTTTAGCCCATTCAGAGGAGTTCAATAATTATTATTAGTCACCTGAAATATCAAGACTGAGGTGAGGATAAGTGATTTACTGAGGTTTATATCAGAAGCAGAGCTGGATTAGAAACCAAAGTTTGATCTTATTCTGTTTGACCTAAGAATGTCTTTTACTTTTTCATAATTAAAAAATGAACCGCTTTGTTACTGATTGATAACCCTAAATGCTCTGCTATATTTGACATCTGGTCATACATCATTAAATGCTTAAAATTCAGTCTTCCTGGTCAGAACACTGAGCTAGCAGGAAAGAAGGAAAAGGGGAGTAAATTAGGAAGACTTTAATGTCTGTTTACATTGTTGTGGGGGGTATTGTGAATCTAGGAGTCACAGGAGGTTATTACTGTGAGGAGTGTTTCCTTTCATTTGTGATTTTTCCCTAGTTCTGTCGTCCTGCTGAGTGCTTGCTCTGAATGGCATAAATGGCAAGTGAAAATATAAATGGCAAGGGAAAAGAGGAAATGCTGTATCTGTCGGGACTCTAGGCCCAGTTGGTGCAATAGGCAGTCACTAAAAAGATTTATAAAATTATCTAAGTCCAGAGTGGCCAAACGCTAGACAATCTTTTCCTTGCTACCTTGTGCTGATTTTGAATAATGAACTCTAAAATGTGAGGTTCAATTTCCATCTGAAAAACATCAGCATATATTCTTACTGAATATTCATGATATTGATAGGATACAGGTACATTGTTTGATCCTTTCTGACTTTTTGGTCATTTTTGTTCGTGGTGTAGTAGTGAATTCTAAAACTTTTTGAGACTGCATGTAATTCTATTTTTTGAATGTAGGGCAGCACAAGTACTGCCCAGGGTGGACCCGGATGGTGCAGCCAGGTAAAACCTTGGGTATGAGGCAGAGAGAGCAGGTCTGAAATTCATTTCTAGATCCCTTTATGATGGCGGCAGTCCAAATTATTCTTTTATCATGTCTCGTCTTTCATCTTCTGAGTAAACAAATTTCAGTCTCTTTGGAATGTTGTCTCACTAGCAGCTTCCCGTGCTCTTGATCTTTGTCAGCCTTGAAGTTTGCTGTTTGAGTTTGAGGCACAAAAAAGGAAACTGCTGTGCCTGAGAGGCAGTTCCTATTTCCAAGGAACCAGGCACCTTATGAGAACGTATGATCTCTCTTTTCCAGGTCTAGCTCGTGTGATGATTGTTCTTACCGTTCACCTCAAAATTGTCTGTGTCTCTGCAACATTCTTTCTGAGATGGAGTGAACTCTCTCTGTTGCTGAGCGTGCTCTTTATCAGAGTTGCCAGCTTTGAAGACTGTTTTTACGCAAAAAACCTGGCAGTTGCAGGGAAGGAAGGCAGACAGCCACTTGATAGACTCAAATAATGCTTCACATGTTATCATAATCTCCCCAAGGGTAAGCTGGTAAATTGAGGTGACTTCACGGAAGGTTTAGTTGTACAAAAATGCCTCAGCTGAGGGGTGGGGTATAATTACACCAGGGGTGGTCTGTGGCTTAAAAAGCTTGCTTTCCTATCAGTCACAGTATGCAGTTGTTTCTGGGACTGCATTGTTTGGCAGAAGTGGCCTAGCTTTAAGAAAATCACTTTTCTTTCCCCAGCGTAGATTATTTTTAACTGATCTTTTCTGCTGTTTGGTTTACAGCCCTTTGCTCTCCTGTATTTCATCAAAACATCTGGCAGGACCTAGAGAGAGGCAGGAGGAGGACTGTGGGCAGGAACTTCTTAAATTGGCTTTGCTGTAAGAGCAAATGGATTGTTTTAAGCTGCGGGCGCAACATCTGCAAGCCAAATGGCCTTTGGAAGTGTGAGAAGGGAAAGATTTTAGTTAGTTAGGACATAGCTAGCTCTCTTTCATTATTCAAGTAGTAAATGAAAGGCACATCTAATATGCTTGGCAATTTTGATGCATTAGCGTGCCATGTAGAGTATTTCAATGCTCATGTGGAGTGAGTAGCAGGCATATTCTATAGTAAGGTCTCTGTTTTCCTCACTTCATAAGCTATGAATTATTTATATTTTTCCTGTAGGTATATCTGCTATGACTGTCATCTTGGCAGTCGTTTGGAATTAATTCATTAGCTCCAAGTGGCAAGGGTCAGTCAGATATGGTTTTTACTAATGGCATGAGCAATTAATTCTTTGCTAAAAAACCTCGAGCTGAAATCAAAACTGGTAGTTCTTTTCCCTCTCTATGCTGGCAGTTTCCTACAGCATCAGTGAAGGCTGCCTACACTAAATGCCCCTTGAGACACTGTCATTTTAAATGCAGGCTCTTTATTGCACAGTTTAAAGTAGGTCTTCTGCTTGCCCTCATCATAACAAAGTTTAAAATCGAGCTCAATTTCTATTATCTTCCTTCTTCCTTTTCTCTGGTGAGTACATTACAAGTCTTTTGACTGTAAAAGGTCACAACCTGTCTTTGTTACTCCTTTTTGTACAATACCCACAAAAATTATCCCTGTTTGGGTAATGAGTTATTGCTGCAATCAGAATCAGTGATTTTGCATTAAGTGGATTTTGCAGTTGGGCATGGGAATCTGGCAGGAGAAATGGGACTAATTTAAAAGTACTTACATTTTGGATATTGCTTCTTTTATTAGAGATTGTACAAGAAAGGTTTTTTTGTAGTATAAATGGAAGTACTTACACTGTATAAATACTGTGTGATTTCCAATGAATTTCTCAGTTTAGTTCTTGTGCCTGGAAAGAGGTTAAATGGGCTGAAATATGTTGCTGCCATTTAGGACATGTCTCGTTAGGCTGCAAAGCTTTGCCATTGCAGAAGTACTTAAAATCTGGGGAGTTAATTGTGATTAGTCTAAGATGCAGCCTTCTGAGAGCTGGGAGTTCTTGATGCTCTTTACGATTTGCACGGTGTCAGTAAATGTTACTGCCTGGTTTTGCAGTGAAGGTTTGATTATGAAACTGTTGAAGAGTGGAAGAGTTAGTGTTCATTTGAAGTTTCAACCTAGTTTTGCTGACAGTACGTGCATTTTATGTCTTCATGCTTTTCAAGGGTGGAAGTATAAATCTTAGTACCTTTGGAGGTTGGTTGTTTTCTGTGTTTTGATTGGAAGGAAATACCTCTAAAATGCAAACCAGTATTAGGGGGTTTTGCCTTTTTTGGGAGGATATAAAATCCATGACTTGCAAGCGATTATTCCTGGGAACTGTCATGAGAACTGCTCCAAGTAGTGACATTAAACTGTGGGGTCTTTAAGTGTTTGATAACAGCACAAGAAAGTGTTCAGTGTAGGATTAAAAAAATACACTGTGTGTTTAGAAAAATACCAAGGACAGTGTCTTGATTACCTCTTTCATTAACTGAATACAATAATTCTTTGTATCCTTCTCTGCAGCAATTGAGAGATACAGTAAAAAGTACCAAGACAGTGAGAAGGAGCATGCAGCATGGACCCCAGGTAATATCTGAGGTTATCAAAAGCTAATTATATTATTAACCTGTGATTTAAGTGTTTGATTCGTTATTTTTCAAGCAATAAAAAAGAAGGCAAATCCTACAAAGTTATGCATTCCTTGTTGAGGGCTATGTCCTTGCATGTTTTCAGATCAAGCTAAAGTATTGTTATCTCAAAAAAAAGGGGAAAAAATGAAAAAAAGATACTTTTTTACTCGGTTGAAACAGCTGATTTGCAGAAAAAATGCAAGCAGGCTCTCAGTCTAAGTTTCCTTCTTCCTTACTCGCCATGCAGATACCAGTTTTGAACTGGAAGCAAACAATATTTCTAAAAATAGCCCAACATAATCACAGATAGCTTGGTTTTATAACACTAAACTTATCTGTATAGCTCACTACTGCAAACAATTATAGAATGTAAGTTGAAGGGCATGTGAGCCACTGACAGGGCTGAACTTTGTTTCTTTGGGGAAGATCCCAGGGTGAAACACCAGGTCTCACTCCAGTTCCTCAATCTAAAGTACAGCTAGAATCCCCCAAAACTGTTGTGTGCTAAAATACTTCGGCATGCATGTAAATAGCATCAAGCATAAGCATAACAGGCACCCCTACCTTTCCTTGGTGAGTAGCAGGGCGAGGATTACAGCTGTAAATCATCATTTGTATATGTTAAAGCTATTTTCTGTACAGATTGGAGAAGACTCCCAAGAGAAATGAAGCCAAAGAAAAAGACCAAAAAAGGTATAGATATTTTAAGAAGCATTTCGTATGCACTAGTTGAGTAGGGGAAGACATACTGGAACTGGTTAGGGGGGAAAAAATGGTAGAAATTTTAATTAGTCAAAATAATCAGGGCTTTTGGCAGATTTTTCCTAAGTAATTTAGTAGTCTGCCTGCCTTCTCTTGTTTTTGCTTTGCTTCTGTATAATATTTTAACTTACTGAAAGATTTATCAGATTCATCTTCCTTTCCTGCTTTTTGTATTGATGTACCATATTAACATCTGAGATGCGTAACAGTGAAAGATTTAAATAAACATAAATTTTTGTTTTGAAAGTTTGTTATCTTTAGTTAACATCACGCTTCTTCTATTCAATGAATACCTGGCTGGTCAGACTTCCTTTATATTTTAGGTTTCTCAGTTATGTTGTTTATGATTTGGTTGACTTTTTTATTTTTTTTAAGATGTTTATATGTGATTTAATATAGGTTATTTTCTATTTTCCCTGGGTTTACTTTTTTTGTTTATTTTCAGCTTTCTTCTGCAGAATTGTGAACCAGATCCTTCAACAGCAGTTGGAGCTGGTATTGGTTGTTCTTACAGGAAAAAACTTCTTTTGTTACACAGCATCATATGTGTGCTTGTTCTTCAAAGTATTTTCTAGTGTGCATGACTTTAAGTTCTCTGTAGAAGTCTGTTGCTCTGTTGATGTGAATTAGCAGTTGGCCTCCTATATCTAGCTGTCTGTTATATATAGTTGTTTACTTTCTTGTTCTCTTTGTCCAAGTCCTTTATGTGTCATATTTTTCAGTTCAAGGATAAAGTAGAAAAGGAAAAGGGAATGTGCAGTAGTCATGGAAACTGGCTCAGCTGGCAGCTTTGTTCCTTTTAAGAGCATCATTAAGCATGGTACTAAAGGTAGACTGCAAGATTCAACAGAAAATTAAACACTGATATGCAAAGTATCTAAAGATGGACCCAGGACAAATGTACTTGATTTTGTTTGTTGTTCTTATTTTCCAGAAGAAACTGCATTGGCTTTTATAAGCCTGTACACAATAATCTCCCAAAATTATCTCCCCAAGATCCAATGAAATCGTAACTGTCAATTTATTATTCCCTGTTACAATAACGTTGTGATCATAATATGCAAAGAGGGGAACACTGCTCACTATGGGGGATTCTTCCTCTTGCCAGTTTATTTGCTCTTAAAAGTACACTTTCTTACATTTTCTTACATAGCTGTAATGGCAAAGATCAGCTGACCATCAAATTTGATACCAAAAAAAAATGGGTTCCTCTAAAAACAAGAAGTAACGTAATTTTAGGTTTGGGGGGGAATCCTGATGACACAGAGGCCATACAAAAGTCAAATGGCTCAGGATGTTTGTAAGTAGCTGCTCAGTGACACTTTAGCCCTTCTGGTACATATCAGTGTTGTATTTTGAGGACAGTCATTTTACGTCACACTTTATAACCAAGTGGAACAAAGGTGAGAGATCCATGAGAACCTACATGGAAAAATAATAAAGATCAGATTGTATTCCATTGCACTTCTAAGCTACATGGATCATAGATGTAAGGAGCTATTTTTGTTCTCCTAGCTGTGGGTGAGCATCCCTAATTTTATGCTAAGCTGCAGAGATGCACAGCATTTACCGAAAGGTCTTGCATGTCCATTTTCATTTCCAGGCTGTTTGGTCTTACAGGCATTATCTCTAAAAGCCTGCAGGGAGTTGTGCAGAGATGGTAATTCTGAATCGCACTTACCACTTGTATTCCTTAAAAGCCTACTTCACTCTGGATATATTTGCTTTGATGCTGTTCATACGTTATTACAGAGCAGCTTGACTCCTCTCAGGTCGATGCAGCGCTTTTCTCACGTAATCCCTTCCTAGGCAAAACACTGATCTGAATGTTACCTATGACAAACACTTCTGACAAAATACCTTTGTCTTCTTAGCAGCCCGCAGTGTTCTACTTCTTTAAATCTTAAGCCAGATAAAATACACAACAATAAAATAGATTGGGTTACTTTCTGCTTCAGAAGGGATATCCCCTCTATCAGTGCATGCTGTTTTTGCTTTTTGATACCACTTAGTGCAGCCCAGTGTAAAAAAAAAAGGTGCAAGTTACATAAGGTGGCTTGTCTGAGGCTACCTTGTCCATCAGAAGCTGCGTAGCTACACCAGCATGGCACACAGGCACTTTTACCTTGCTTCAGAGAGCTAATTTGTTTTAGGTAAATTTGTAAGAGGTAATTTTTATGTGGTGGTGCTGAGTGTAGCAGGAGAATTATATTGCAGAAATCGGGTGTCTCACAGAGCTCGCTAATTGCTCTGACATCTCTCACCCAGGTGCTCTTTTTTTCTCCTTATCTACAGGTCAAACTGCACTCTTGGAACTAGGGCAACCTTAGTTTAGGGTGCTGCAGTTCAGGTGCCTCTTAACCTCTGCTATTTTTGACCTTATAGTTAAGTAGCATGAGACTGGATTGTACAGAGTAACTTGGTAAAGATTATGTTCATGAATCCAGGAACAGTGGAAATATGCACTAAGGATTCATTAGATGAGAGCCAGCTGTGGTCCAAAAGTCCCAAAATCTAGCTGCTGTTACCATGCTTACTATGTTGGAGCTAATAAAACTGCTGCCTTTTTTTAACTCAGCTGTCATTAACATGTTGCATATATCAGTAACTAATGAGTTTTTATATTTTCAAAATGATCACACAGAGATGTTGAAGAAAAACAAATCAGATTTTGTTCTAGTTTCTGTGAGTATGTAGGTGAAAAGTATTTTCTGAAGCTGATGTCACGCTTTCGCCAGACCTTTGGCCAGCTGTAGGTTCAGAGTGAATTTCAGATTGGCCCTTTAGGCATGACTTACATAAATCTTGCAGTTACACTTCCATGAGTGATGTAGCTCAAAGTCTAAGGTAATTTTAGTACGGATGGTATGGGATTCCCATGGCATACTCAAGATGTAAGCTCATAAAGGCAAGTAAAAGAAGAATTGGTGTTCTTCCTTATTAAAAAGATAAGTTGTATTTTATTTCAGCAGGTGCAAAACCAAAAATGACAAAAAGCTCTCAGCCTAAAAGTAATCTGGATGTGTTGAAAAAAATTGAGGTAAGATGCACGTATTCTTTCTAAATTGTACAATAGAAATAGCTGAAGGAAAACAAAAACTTTAGTATGTTTTTTTGGTACAAATGGAATAACCAGAGTAGCCTAGTTGTGAACAGCAGAGCTACAATTAGAGTTTATTGAAGGAGGAATTGGTGCCAGAGCTTTTAAATCTGTTGCTGCTTTGCCAGTCTACAGATGTTGAAAATTAAACAGTAGGTTCAGAGGGAAGAAATGTACATAAAGAAACTTAGGAGGGAAGTGACCTCGGTTTTGGAGGCAACTACCGTATGGATGGAAAGCTCAAAGGAGAAACAGCCCTGTATTTTAATTCTTTGTGACCCATCAGTTGTTTGGTGCAGATAACATTATTATATGCAGTATGTGATATTGCTTTATCAAGTATGATGTGGCCTTACTACTACTACTGTCAATTAACTCTGACAGTGGATGGTGAAATCATCTTGATTTATTACAGAAGACACAATTTTTTAGGCTTCAAGTCCAGTAGCTAATGCTTGATCAAGTAACTCGTTATGAAGTTCTTGTGCTTCACATCATGTTGTTATAAATACTGACAGAAAACATTTGTACAGCAGTGTTATGCTAGTTGTCTTGATGTTACTGCAACATAACATTTTGGTAGCCTGGAGGATATGCTGCTGCTGTAATGCAGGATTACCTTGTAAAGGAGATTGCCTTGTGACAGGAGTTGGAAAAGAAGGATGACGAAGAAGAAAAATCTGAAGATGAGAAAGACAAAACAAAAGACAAAGAAGGTGAAGATGACGAAGAAGCAGAAGAGCCAGAGGAATATGATGAAGAGGAGCATGAGGAGGTACAATATTAGTTTTTCTGTTTCCACTTACTGAGTAGCAAGTTGGCTGTCAGCCAAGGAAATGTCCCTAGTTTCTCTTACGCTGGGGGAAGAGTTGTAGTAAGAGGCATTATTACATTTTCTTTCTTGCAGTGCGTTGTGTTTTAGTTAAGAGGGTGTTCTAGACTTTTTACTTCTGAAGAGCTGTGGAAAAAGATGTTGCAGGAGTTTGTCTGCCACAGTTAATAAGTGCACTTATTAATTTTTGTAATTGAAACAGTGGTGCCTCTTTTTCTCGTAGATACCAGAACTTTGTTGCAGTATTTTCCTTTTTCTTTTCCACAAAATAAGGAAAAAACCCCACCTCCTGTTACCATTTCAAAACATGGGTGCACGAGTGCAGTTTAAAGCATCGGGCTTTTTTTTCATAAATTGTGTCCTTCAAAGGTACAGTGATTATTTTTTCCTTTTGTTCAGGAAAATGACTACATTTCTTCATATTTTGAAGATGGAGATGACTTTGGTGCTGGCAGTGATGACAACATGGATGAAGCAACATACTAGCTTTCTGCAGTGGAACACTATTCCAGCATTACACTCCTTCAAAGCAGAATTCTGGAGGTAGGCTGAGATTCAACAGATCTGTTGGGTTCATGTATACTCTCAAAAAACATGCTGGACAGTTCTTTTTAATTGTACTGTGCTGTAAAACAGGATAAGGGATCCTTCGTTTCGTTCTTTTGCCGAAGGTTTTGCAGAAATGCGCCTTTTTAAGGCTCTCTGGAATGCCTACTGATGGAGAAAGCTCTACGCCATTGCATTGCCTCTGCACAGAAAAAGAATGTTTGCATTTTAGTTGATATTGTGCCTAAGCATTTGCACTAGTCAGTTCTATGCTTCAGTGGTCAAGTCTTGAAAATAATAATTCAAGTCTTGATGACTGCAGCAAGAGATACGGCCTTTATGGACATAAGCTGCATGCTTTCGGCAGCTGACTTCTCTGAAGGAATTTATGTAACTTCTGAATTCAGGTGACTGAAAATAATTAACAGATAAGCACTTTAAGACAAACTGACTTGAAAGGACCTTAGTAATATGGACAAGCAACATAAAGGAGTATCTTGAAGAG
This sequence comes from Apaloderma vittatum, assembly GCF_000703405.1. Taxonomy (NCBI): domain Eukaryota; kingdom Metazoa; phylum Chordata; class Aves; order Trogoniformes; family Trogonidae; genus Apaloderma; species Apaloderma vittatum. Next base: position 14,307 of record NW_009704437.1, read on the forward strand.
CTATTATTCTAGCTAAAAGACCTCATTATTTTTAGTATTTTGGTAAAAAGGGAGTGTGCTAAATTACCATTACTAATCAGCATAAGGAATAATTATGAGTAATCTCGTTTAGAACGAATATATGGCAGAATTGAGATTTGGAAAATATGAAATCTTGGTTTCTACCAGTGGCACACAGATCAGTGATGAGAATTTCAGTTCTTCACCTCAGTTTCTTTGCCTCTTAAGGTGGTACTTTCTTACCTCACAGAGCTGTTAAGTGAGATGGCAGTCAATTACTATAACTGTTAATGCACTTACTTTCTCATGGAACAAACAAGACAACAGTCCAAAAATCAATACACAAAATAAAACAAAACCAAAAAACAAAACCAAAAACATAGAAAAAGAATGTGGTGATTATATGCATGAGGATTTAATTAGGAAAACAAGACAAGAATGCTGAGTATAGCAAAACCCCAGTGTTTGGAGACAGTTTTATTTAGGAACCGACAGTTGAAGTGTAGAAAACTTATTCCTGAGATGAGCTACATGAAGAACACAGTGGCAGAGCATTCTCTGTCCTATTATCCTTTGATGGTACAAAATACTAGTGGTCAGTGTTACTGTATTACTGTTGATCAGAGTGGTTCGTTTGGTTTTTTTTACTGTCTTACAACATTGTGCTCCTGGTAACTAGTGCTGTTACTGGGTCTAATATCACAACAGTTTTAAAACAAAAACAATTATTGTATCAGCAAAACTTTTTCTTGAAAGCTTGGTGTTCTGTCAAGCAGTACTTTACCTCACTAGTGACTGGAAAACAGTACTGCATTATTCTATAAACTTCTGTATGCAAGAATTTTTTCCTGAAGGTGTAGCCCTCAAGTATTCTGATACATATCAGATGTAAAAGAAATTAATCTAAAATGCTCTGCCAGTCACGCCTCACAATTTTATTTTGAAGTGTTCATACCTATACAAATAATGTTTAATAAACATTCTGCTGCACTGCATATAAAATGTATTGTGTCTGTTCATTTTCTTTTAACGTCACACATGCCAGCAGTTGTTTCTTTAACAGGCGTGCCTGTTTCTTGCATGTAATACACCAGACAGAATAGGTGATGAACATGGTAAGCATGATGAAAATTAAATTTACTTGCCTGAAGGGTACCTAGTGTTGCCTTCTACAGGTTTTTCCCCAATGTGCAAGGTTAACAGTGAGACTCCTTGCCTCTTGCACCAGGAGTGCAAATAAGAACTCCACTGATCCCTACCTTTTCACGCCTGTTTCTTAATCCTCATTTCACAGAGCTAACAAGTTCTTAGAACTTTATGCACAAATGTTTTAAGTTCCACAAGGCACGCAGAGGATAAACCATTAAGGCTCCAGTTAAGAGTCTGCCAGATGTGAATGGTATATGCAGCTACTGCCAACAGAATACTTTTGGCCAAGGATTTTTATTTTTGGCCATACATAAAATCTGGCCAAGACAAATACAAGCAGTGGTCTCCTGTAATAAAATATGCAAAGTACATAGAGCTAAGAACACATCATATGCACCACTTTTATTGAAGTCTAAAATAAAATCTTTTATTTTATGATATTACTTAACGGTCTTCTAAAAGCAGAGAAGCAAAAGTATTTAAAATAAGACTTGCATCATCATTCAGGATTATTTTACAAAGTTATATTTTCAGCTTTTATAAAATAGTTATACAAAGACTATTTTTGACAACATACTCCAACATACAGCAGATTTAAAACATTTACATTTTACACGATCCAACAGTGCAATATGCACTTAAATTTAAGACTAACTTCCTGATCAACAATGTGTTGCAATTAATCTAAAATACGATTTACCACTCACTTGTGGATTGTTTGTTTTTTTTAAACAGGTCAGTTTCTGAAAGACTATCTTTACAGATTTTAACTTCAATCGGATGTAAGTTCCATACAGAGCGTTACTCTGTTTATTCAGGGCTCACGTGTGATGGTGTGTTGCCAGTTGTGTAGTATTTTGGAAAAAACGTTGAAGATCCTGCAGAAAGCCAAGCCAGCTGATGCCAGTAGATTACCACTACCAGAAGTCCTACAATCTTGCAAAGAGATCTACTGTGTCTACTGATACACCTTATGTTGCATCATCACAATAGCTAATTTCACGTTCTCTGACAATTTTTTAAGGAATGGAAGGATTAAAAAGTTGAGCTTTCACAAACAGAATGATGGAGAAAGAAGCAAAACCACTTGTAGTGATAAGACAAGGCATAACGATTTCAAACTGAAAGAGGGTGGATTTAGATTAGGTACTAGGAATAAACACTTTACTAGGAGGGTGGTGCAATGCTGGCAGAGGTTGCCCACAGAAGCTGTGGCAGCCCCTCCCTGGAAATGTCCAAGGCCAGGCTGGACTGGGCTTGGAGCAACCTGCCCATGCGGGGTGAGTGGAACTGGGTGGGCTTTAAGGTCCCTTCCAACCTAAACCATTCCACGATTCCAAAACAGCAAAGAAGCCTGCAGAAAAAACCTGATGCCGTTTTGGTCCTACATAAGAGATTTGTCTTAACACACCAGAACTCTGTAGTCTAGAGTAGAGCAAGTCACCTTTTAAAGTTTCATCCAGAGAAGCCGTGTCACATTAGCCACCATGAATTACTTTGCAATGCCATTTTCATGCAGCCTTACCCAGAACTGGTACTTCAGTATTCACGCTTCTATTACTGGAATATTCTTTTCATGGTAAGAATTACTATTTTAAAGGGCCTTTGAAAACAAGTGTTATGTGAAACATGAAGTTCACACCTGTTTGCAGTCCCTCTTCTAGTGTGGGAACTATGAGTGGTCTCACGATCTCCACAGATACCACTTTGATAAAAGGGTTCAAGAAGCACAGATCATAGTTCACAGATACAGCTGTACAGCACTTCCCTTCAAGCTCTTGCCTGCTTCATTTTCAATATATTTCATTAAAAGTTATCTGATTCATGTTCCTACTCTTGGCACACGAGTGGAGAGTATTTACTCCACTTCTTGGGCAAGAGACGCCCCAAAAATAGATGGAGCATGAGTCTTTACTTTCAAAATTTAAGTTGATAAAGCACTTTGAAACGCCTCTAATAGTTCACTCTAAGTATATAGAGTGTAAAAACATCTGCTAAGACTTACACCAGTGAAGTATATTAACAGAAATCTCTTCCTAGTAGTTTAAAGGAGAGTGGTTATTCTCTATTTCCTCTAAGTCATATTCAAGACAGTTATCTTGGGCTTTGGTAACCAATGGTATTTTAAACAGGGCAATGGAAATCTTACTCCACAACACAAATATAACAAAAAATTATAGGCAGGATCTCATTTATTTAAAAATATTCCGAGTACCCAAGTACCTCCTTTTTTCTGTAGTGCAGGGTTGGTTTTGGGGTGTGTGGATGGGTTTTGTTTTTTTTTTTATCTTGTAGTTTTCAGATAGGGAAGAGGGGAACAACAAGGTTGTTCATTAAACCCCAAATGAAACATTCAAGGACAGAGTGACTGATGAATACACAAAAAGTGTGAAGCTGGAACTGGTCTAGTCTGCGGCAGTTTAAGTTTCTTGGTAGCAGCCAGTAAATCTCGTTTGAAAGCTTTCTAGGAAGTTACAGGGAAAAGTTAGTGTTTGAGGTTCATGGGCACATGGCCATTAGCATACTTCGTACCACATAACTGTCTGAAGAATGTGTAGGTCCTGAAGTGAGATGCCAAAGAAAAATATGAATCCATTAGCATAAAATAAAGATCACTGACAGAGTCACAGCAAGGTGCCCACACTGCACTTCTTTTGTTCCATACACAGCTGACCAGATGAAAAGTGCAGTCCTGTCCAGCCATTTTTCAGGAAGATACCACAGAAGGATGTGAAGTTTCAGCAAGACTCTCTCAACCGGAATATGTCGAGGTACTGTGTCACACACATAGAACACAAATTTATCTTACTGCCTACTCTGAAAAAGTACCAGAGAATGGGTTGACCATAGGCACAAGATTTGAAGATACCAGCTTAAGCATCAGCTACTGACTCTATAATAAAAGTCACTTTTTTAAAAAGAGTAGTGGCAATTAATTGTGGAATGGTATTTTTGTGGGGTTTTTGTTAAATCTTACTCTGTAAGAAAGATAAAATTATGAGAACATAGTTTCAACTGACAACTGTAAACCTGGCATTAAAAGGTCAAGTGTACTATGCATCCTATAAATGCTTTAAGACATTTAAAAGTTAGATATCCCCAAATGCCCATTTTAGGGCTGTAAAACATACAGTGAAACTCCTCATCTGTTAGTTCAAACTACATTTTTTTCACTTCAGCATTAATTGAAAAAAAAAAAAAGCCTATCAAAATAGAAGAAAGTGCAAAACTTCAGAGACAGATTTATACCTTAATTTATATCTCAATCTTGCATTAAGATTGCCTGTCTCAGGCACAGCCAGAGATTACACGATCCAAAGAAATATCCTTGTACTGGGAACATTGCCCATAAAGGCAAGTCACACATCAGGATGCGTTTTCTCTGCGTTCCAGATGCTTTCTGCATTCTGTGGTTTCCCCTTTATCTAATGCTGTGTTGTTATGCGTCTATGAATAACAGCTGCCCAGGGCTTTCTGTTGCTAAGGCTGAAGGTCTCCTTGATTATCAACATTTATAATATTCGCTGGGTTTATTCCATTTTCTATTTGTTTCTGATGCGATGCTGCTGTGACAAACAAATGAGAAGATTCCATGGTAGAATGGTGACTGACATCTGCTTTCACTAGAACTTCATAATACAGGAGATAAAAAACTGGTGTTACTATGCCAATGATCAACATAATCACTACAGCGGTCCACCATCCTATACCCCAATCTGCTCCATAGTAAGGATCCTTGCATTTTTTAGTTTTGCCATCGCTTTCAAAGCATATCTGTTGGCCTGCTAAGGCAGAAACAACTTCATTAAGATTCTCTCTCTTCGTATCATTACACTTGACTATTTCTTCTATATCTCGATCCACTTCTTTTAAGAAGTTGCCAGCAGTCTCATTAGCAGGGAATTTATCAGCTGATGTTTCCTGCACTTCTGGAGAAAAATGAGCAGGCCGAATGACTGGTCTTCCTTTTGGAGAGACATGTGTTTCAGTCAATACACTGAACTTTTTCACTGGAATTTTGACAGACCTCAGGGCAAAAAAATCTTGATCATTGATAAGATTGTTAACTCTCTTGATATCTGCAACCTAAAAATAAAAACAACAGTTTAAATACCAAAGCCCCATTGAACCAAAACTCTTTAAGCATCCTACCTTGAGTACTACTACATATATCCTTGAGAAATATAATTCTTCTCTAATGAAACAAAGGCAGGGCCTTGGTTTTGTTTTACACTTTTTTTTTTGAAACCGATACCCACTCAAACAGTGTGAAGTACAGAGAGGTCAAAGACCAAATCTGAACAATGTTAAAGCAAGAAGGTAATTATGAGGTAATAAACCCCCTCACTTCAGATAAGAAGACTAAAAGTCACTTTATGCACACACATCCACATAATGTATATTTATCTATCGGTGGCTACCTTCTCTGTGAAACGAACGGGACTCCACTTCAGTGTTTCCAAATGAGCAAGTTCCTAATTAAATTAAAAACTTCTGAGCTTCCAATTCATCTAGCCACAGCTGTAGTTCGGATACTCTTTCTGCTTCTGGGGGCTAAAGCAGAAAGCCATTCTTAAAACTCATCTTCCCTCATCAAGTCAGCTCTCCCCTTTCCCTATTCTTGCTCTGAGTAAGTTCAGATTTTAAGTCTAACACGAAATACCCTCACAGAATTAACGGCTGCATTCTGAGACACAAACTCCCTCAAAGAGGAAGGCATAGCCACAAACCTCACCACAATGAAGTGTTTAAAAATCAGTTCTTTGTATTAACACCTGCTAAGCATAGAGGAACTGTGCCTGTTTTAAGATGCACAGCCGCACCTGACCTCAGATCCTTCCTGTTGTCACGGGGCATCCACCTCAAGAGAAGTTAAGACAGAAAACAAGGTATTCAAGAGACCTTTGTTGCTTTAACTGCTCCATCTACAACACGGATATGGACAGAGAAAGTAAGCTGAGGCGATCAGCACCTGCTGACTGCACTAACCTCATTATGTGAAAGTGTTTCGGTTCCTGTGGCAGTGTATTTTTAGGTGTACAACGCTGAATGAATCAGGTGAGCATCAAAACTGCCAAATGCAGCATTTACCCCAGCGATCTGTGATTCCACCACAACGCCAGTTATGATTCTGCCTAAAGTGCCGGACTTATCTCACACACTCTCCATGAATTTCCAAGAGAGAATGCAACTCAGTTACCTTTCATTTCTTATTTGAGGCCTGATCCAGTAAGCATGCTCAGAATAACTAATTGGGTTCTGAAGCCAAGAATTGCTTAATAAGGCTGAGGTCTGTCATGATTACTAGTTATGTCCAAACTCTGGTACCTAAGCTCACAGCAGGAGGTCCCTAATTTTGCTTCTCCTCGAGCAATTAGATGACAGTAAGACTTCTGTAAATATAGATTTCCGAATCTGACCTCTTGAAAACAGTCATTCCACCAAGACACAGAGCTGGCCTCCTGTTAAAACCGTTAGCAAAGGGTGACGTTACCCAAGACAGAGGCCTCTGCGTTAATGAGCACTGACCAGCCAGCAGCAGCGGGCAGGAAGGAAATCCACCGCACTCACTCAGGAACTTTCTCCAGGAGAAGTGGTGAGGCCTGAGCACCAGAAGAGAACGCTGGGGCCATGTGGGCACAGAGCTCCCAGCAGCACGACAAGCCTCTACAGGGAAATCCTTGGGAAACTGGGCAGAGTTCGTTTAAAATAAAGGGAGGCTTTTTCTTTTTTTTTTATTTTCTCTACTGGAAACGAGCTGTGAATGCTATTCAGCAACATCCTCCTCATCACGAACTGACCGTGAGCCCAACCTTCACCACAACGGGCACACCTCGAGGCGCAGCACCGTGAGCAACACCGCCCGTCTCCTGCACCTACGCCAGGCCCCGGTGAAAAACCCCACGGAGAGGGAACCCCAGGGCGTCACACCGACCCTGTGCCATCA
>NW_009704438.1:0-12072 GCF_000703405.1 Apaloderma vittatum
TGGTTCGGACTGAAAACGGGCGTGGGGAGAGGGCGGCGGTGAAAGCGTGCGCAGTGTGAGGTAGCTGATGGGCAAAGCTGCTGTATGGGGCGGAAAAAAGTAGGGGAAAAGCGGCACAACCTCCTTCCTGTCTGCATTCCATATCGCAAAATTTATTTCTCTACGCTCTGTTTTCTTTGTTCCATGTAGATTGTGGAGGAGGTGACAGAATGTTGACTACTGCAGCAAATCCTTCATGTGCGGCAGTTCTTAAGTTCAGTGCCCTTAAAAAGAATACACAACTTCCCCGAGTCCGGCAATTTTAGTGGCAGTTCTCTTGGCTTGAAGTGTAATTTATCACTTTTAGATGGTAGAAAAAAACATTTTGGAGAGGCCATGTAAGATGGCACTTTTCTTCCTCGAAAGCTTTAGTGCCAGTCTTCCAGAGGCTTCACAAAGGTTACCTGAGTTTTAGCCTTTTCCAGATTTGCATACCCAGCTAGTATTAAACACAACACAAATGTAACGGGGATTATATTTCGTTATTCTGGTGGCTGATGGACTCGTGGTGGTTTTGGTAATGTTTGTCTCTGAGACCACACGGTTAAACGAGGGTACTTGTAACGTGGGAAAAGTGTGGCAGCTTAAGGGATCTGACCATAAATATTTCAAGCTCAAAGGCATTGTTTTTATAGAGGTGGTATAAGTGAAGTTTGGAAATGAAGGGGCAAGCAGCATTTAGCCTTTAGTTTCAAACAAATGAAAAAAATCACTATAAACATGTAACTTTTCATAAAATGCCCTGGTGGTACAACAGCATCAGAGATCACAGCACTGTATGACCAGGCAGGGCAGCCATGAAGAAGAGCCTTCAGCCTAGAGGTTATATCCCTGCTGGAGTGGTTATAAAGCCCAGTATGAGCTAAATGACACATATGTCTTCACAGAGTTGCCACAACAAGGTCTAACTGTATCTTCCAGTTTAAACTAGATTGGCAACGAAAATGTGTCTTCCTCCCACTCTTGCTAAAAAACATTTACTGTTTTGACCTTTCTAGTAGCCTTCCTTGCTTCTCACTCCACTGAAAAAAACAGGAAGCTGCAGGAATAATCATTCATTATCCTTTTTTTCCCATAACATGTTCATTTTTCTGTTTTCTCTTTGAGTATCTTAGCCTGAGTTCCAGGACTGATTATGGGTTAAAGCATGAATGCTTCAGAGCACTGAAAATTAAAATGGGATGAAAGAGAGTTAAAACAGAGTTTGCAGTACCTTTGTAGCTGCCTATCACGGTCTAACTTTCCGAGCTGAAAGAAACTTTTATATCCTGATGAGAAAACTTACTTTAGGACATTATAAAACATCCCACTGCTGTCTTGTACATACTTGGCCATTGCCAAAACACATAAAATCGTAGAATGGCCTAAGCTGGAAGGGACCTTGGAAATCATTTTAATCCAACCTCCCTGCCTCCAGGGATGCCACCTCTCGACTAGATCAGGCAACTCATGGGGACCGAACGGGAATCCAACCCATGACCTTAGCATTGTTAGCGCTACGCTCAACTGACTGAGCTACCCGGCCCCCTAACTTACAGTGGTAATAATTAAGTGTGCACTCATCCTAAAAGTAACAGTAAATAATTATCTTGAACCTATGATATAGGTTATTTAAAATTGTAATAGGAATGTGTATGTTTGGGAAAAAAAAAAAAGCAGGTCTTGCTTTTGTTTGAAATCAGTGTAGGAGAGTAGCTGGTTACATTAAGGAGGTGTTTGCCTTTACTTCCTAGAGTAGCTTGAATTGAACTATTGAGTGTTTGTTGCAGAAGAGAGAAGAGGTATTTTTAGAAGAAAAGTCATAGAAGTATTTCATAGGAGGCTTTTGCAGTTACTGGCCAGTAGTCTTGCCTCTGAGTACTCTTGAGTCTGAACAAATGCTGTTCAGCATTACCTGGAAAAGTGTCACAAAGCTTGGAATGTAGTTGGGCAAATGTTACATTCTAACCCTTTGACTTTCCTTAGTGAGGCTGTTCCGGAAAGTATTGTTTCCATTATGTTCCCCATAAAGTTTTCACAGTTTCTAAATTTCTGAGGTGTTAAAAAGTGGAGATTTATTTATTTATTTATTTATTTATTTATTCTCCAGGTATTTCATTTTCTTGCAGAGACTGACCACACCACGGTGATACAGGTCTATTGCTCCCTATGCTGTGTTGTGGTTGTGTATGATTGCCTTGTGCAAATGATGGCTTGTCAAATAGCACACTGTCTTTCAGTGCAGCATGGCACTAATGCTAAAAATATTTACAACTGTTAATAATTTTCTTACAAAAGTTGCAACTTAGTTTTGCATGGTCTGCAATTTTTTAATTTCATTTTGCTACTCCTCAATACAAAATTAACAGGCAAAGGATAGACATGTTTTTGTCTCTGCTAACTACTGCAAGTGTTTGCAGAGTGCTGCAGGAGTAATCCTGGCTCTGGTCTGGCCCTGGGAGAATAGCTCTATTGTTATGGTCACATTTTAAGATAGTATCAGTATGTTACAGAACTAGTTTTTGTAGAAGTACACAAGGAGAGAAATAGAGGCCCTCACAATCTTTTTGATTTCATGAATTTTTTATCTAAGATTATGTCAAATATGCTAACTGCTGTTATTAAAAGTAACTTAAAATGTATTTACAGGTATTTAAAACTATATATGTATATGTGTGCGTATATATATTTTGTGTCTTCCAGAGTATCTGTTGATTAGTGTCAAAGATTTAATTGCTGTTTGCTTTTGCTGATCCTCAGGCCAGCAGAGTTGAAGAAATTGCCAGTGTTTCTTTCTGTAGAGGAAGCTTTAGTGAATTGCGTACTTGCAGATTTATAAATGCAATGGGGTTCTGTGGATATTGTTGAGGGTCTAATTGAGTTAGCTACAATTCAGTATTGTGTGAGAAAGACTCTCATTTCAGAATGGAGACTGAGTTTGTAGCACTGGAATAAGAGAAAGGCAAAATCCAGCATACTTTTGAAACTTATTCAATGAGGCATCCTTAAAAAGGGAGTATTGGTTTATCATTTCTATTAGTTTACATTGAAAGTGTAAAGACTTTTGTTGAAATAAATCCATTGTTCTCAATTAAAGCAATCATCTCTGAAATTTAATTACCTTCTCTAATTCTATCTGCAAGGCTCACATGGTATTGTTTTAACAGACAATGACATTCCATTGTTTCTAATACACATAGTAAAATTTTTTCTTTATTTTCTGTCTTCTTCCTGTTTTCACATAGCAAAGTCTGGGGGGACACAGGGATTATCCATTCTTTAATGAGTAAACTATGGCAAAGTTAATAATTACGCTACTGCGACTACTGTGTTTCTGACCTAGGTCTGTGGGTTGCATGTTTTTCCTTTGCATGTTGCAGTAATTTTGACAATGTCATCCAATGTATGTGTTCAAAAATACATTCTGAAAGTAGTTGCCTGAAATATCAGCTCTTACTTCCTTTTTTATAGGTATTGATTAGCAGGGCATATTTTCTCTAGTCAGTGATTGATCTGTTACTCAACACAGAGTGTCCTTTCTAGTTGTCTGTTTTCTGCAGTGGTAGATATTTGATGTTTGCCAGGTCACTGTGGCAAAACTTAGTATAGTTATATAAAGTGCATAGACCTGCCTCTCCAGTGTGACTGGTAATCTTAATTATCTCAGTTTAAAAATACCTGATTTGAAACACTTGAAAATGGATACCAGTTTTAAAGCTGTGTGACATTTTAAAAATTGGACTCCCTTTCTATTCTAAATTGACAACTGTAATAACAATTTTTACTACACAAATACATTTTCACAACTCTAACAGAGACTGTGAACCTTGAATTGCATTTAGTCTTAATTGTCATTCAAGGTAAAGATCAGTGCTGTCAAATAGAAGAAACCTTCTAGATGACATTCAGTAACATTTTGCAGCCTTATCAGTTAAAAAGTTTCATCCTGTATGCTTACAAATGTGAGAAGGTAATAATTTACTAGAACTTATTTCAGTGAAACAATATCACAGAAAGGAAAAGAAGAGGATCTTTTAAAATAGCTGAGTCATTTGTAGAAACTCATTCCTGGAATCTGTAGGTTTTTTCAGGTCACTTATTTGTTATCCAGGCATGATTTTTGCTTCACGGAACTTGTGTTGCCTTGGCATTAGAACACACCAACTACGAACAGATTTGATTTCCAGATCCATCAAACTTTCAGCCCCTGCAGTAAGTATTCCTTCAACTTCATAGTTAAAAGTATTTTGTGCAAATATTTCATCATGCTAGCATAACAGAATTTGGCAATTATTGCTTTATATATCCTTTTCAGTCTTTAAAGTCACATCTAGCACATATCAGGCCAGAAAGATTGCCTAGCTACTAGGGCCCTAGAGCTTGAGATACAGGAGACAGGATAAATCCTAGCTTTATCACAGAATTTTGGTAGGAGAATTGTTTATTTTTTGAATTAAAGTAACTTTTCATTAAAGTTTTCCTTTAATGAAATGAGAGGGGTGGTTCTTCTTGATGCTGCAATAACAAGGGATACGTAGGTATCTCAAACTTAATTTTACACAGAATCTTCTCATTATCCCAGTTTAACTGCTTCTAAGGTTGTGTAACTTCTTTTTAAGTCTGCCGGTTTTGTTAAGAGAAAACAGCTTTACAACATGTAGGTGATTGAAGGTCACACTCTGTATTGCATATGGAACACTGGAATGTCAGAACAGGCGTTCGTCTAGTCAGCAACTTGGGTCAACCAAGGCACATGTCAGATTCTTCAAAACAGATGCTCAAACCATTGTAGCGTATTTTGCCCAGGTCAGAAGTTTCTATTAGTGTGCAAGCTGCTTTGACAGCCAGCTTTTGCCTGAGTCAGTTTTTCATATGCTGTAAGTATTTGTATTCTATTAAATGGAGCTGGATATTCTCACTAAACAAGCTGAAACAAATCTAATGCTTTTTTTTCGTTTTTTGATTGTTTTAAAGATCTTGACTTCAGTTGTAGCTTTTGATATTGAATTCCACAATTTATGCATCATGTAGAAGTGTTTGCTTCTATCATTATTAAACATGTTGCCATTCAGTTTATCCACAAATTTCTTTGTGTTGGGAAGAAAGATAAATATGAGCAACAGCTGACTTACTATCAGCCGTTTTCCGTGATAGGAAGTGCTAGGGAAAGCAGGAGGTCAGAGTTAAAGCCTGATGAGGACATACCTCTACTGCTTAACCCCAGTCTTCCACTCACAAAAATCCTAGCCCTGTGCCTAGAAATGGTTTGAAGATTGTTAAGTGATGACATAGCTGGACTAAAAAAAAAAAGTCTTAAAAATTCTTGTGACATTCTGGATGAGAGAATGCTGCTTAAGGTGTCATTTAAAAATGTTGGTTCGCTTTCTTAGAGGAACAGGGTGGACCTCATTGCCATTGATTGAAATTTGAAACTTGGAGTGTAATGATAACACAGACATCTTCTCAGAATGCAGTAGCTAGAGTATGTCTTGAATCTTTCAGGCAATAACAATGACTAGTAGTGGTACAAGTCACTAAAATCAGTAGTCTGACTCGAAGAAACAAGAGTGTCTGGAGTACTGAGGGACTATATAATAACTATGTAATTTGTTTCTAGTATCAAGCTGGAAAAAAGATAGAAGTGATTTGCACTTTTTTTTGTTTGCATGTAGAAATACATTTGTTTTTTCCCCCTAACTTTCTAGTTTCTTTTAAGGTTAAAAATACTACAACTATCAATAAGTCTTTCTCTGCCTTTATAGAGAATATTAGTTGAAAGTCTATTGTAAAGCAGTTTTTCCAAGACCTTAACTGAAGGTCTCAATATACAGCAAAAACGTGTTCTAATGTGGATTTGCTATGCTATAAGTAACTACTTTAAAGTTCTAGAAGTCTGACTGAAAATAGGAAATGTCTTTGCCATTCTCCTCTTACCCATCAATTTAATAAATAAAATTACATTGAAAACACATGCTGTCCAAACTGGATTGACAGGAATTGGGGCAATCTTTAAGTTGTTAGTGTATCATAGGAAAGAAAAAGAATGTATGTACCCTATTTTCATTTTTTTTAGGTCATCTTTTAAAGCTATTGAGCTAAATTATGCCTGTGCTCAATCCTTGCTGAAAGTTTGGTGGCTTTAGATAATGACAAATGAGAATTTAGGACATTTTGGTGTATTTTCTTGTTAGTCTGAATTCAAGCTATTATAGAAGCTTTAATGAAAGAACATGTCTGTAATTTTGCGTAACTACTGAATTCAGCTGGCAATGGTATATTTGAGAAAGCATGAAGAAGGGTTTGTCATGCAGAAGCCAACAATACAGCACTTTGTCTTTCTTAACAAAACCCTTCTGTCTATGTATTTTGATCTTGCAGACAATGGCCTTCAGACACAAAAACACAAAACGAATTGAAGGCCTTGATAGCAATGTGTGGTAAGTAAAAGGAAAATATCTGCAAATTTCAGAAAATGTCTTTGACTGATACATTTTCTTCCCAAATTCATAATTATTGCCAGTAAGAAGATATATAGCATTTAACAGAACACCTTTCATGCCTTTAACAGAGTCCGGTTCACTGCTTCCTTCAGGTGCCAAATACAAGGGTAAAGCGTACCTGAAGGGAGGAAAAAACATTTGTCCAAGAATCTTAATTTTTGCATCTGGCAGGCTACTAGGAACAGTTATACCACTCTGAGGTGGCTGGATAGTTTAAATGACACCTTTACTGAACTCAATCTAGCCCTTGAATTAGCCCTTAAATCATTTAATGAGCTCTAATGTGTTCTAGTAAGGTCTGCTTCATTTTGCAGAGAGGGTGGCGTTCCATTTCTGCCCTTATCCAGAGTTACTATGTGTTTGCACATGCACGCGTTTGAGCACAGTTCTGCTGACAGGAAAGTTATTCTGTGGATATCGGAAGTCAACCTTTTTATTGAGTTCTCTCTGACTCCTGTGGTTACTTACCAAAGTCCCAGTCGCTACCTTTCCACGTGAGCACTCAGCTTAAAGCTGCTTCCACTGCTGTGAAGTTGGCAAAACACTTTTCTTTTTCTTCTTTTAATGCTAGTGAAGAAAAAGATAATTTTATCTGATATATTAATATTAAGATGTATTTTTCTCTTTAGGGTTGAATTTACAAAGGTGGCAGCAGATCCCTCAATTGTTAATCTTGGTCAAGGTCTTCCTGATATATCCCCTCCTAGCTATGTTAAAGAAGAGCTGTCAAAGGCAGCAGCAGTTGACAGACTGAACCAGTACACACGAGGCTTTGTAAGTACTTTGGAACTTGAGGACCCAAGGTCAGTGGAGAACATGGTGCAGGAAAAAAAAATGACTTTGCTTTACATTGGTTTTATCTGTAGGTCATACTGTTACATCCCAAATTGTTGAACTATTAGCCTTAACTGTTACTAATTAACATCCTCTGCATAGGCTTCAAGGCAGAGTCCTTCAGCAAGAGCAAAATGGTAGAACACGACTGGAATAGATTGTCATTGAAGAGTCAATCTACAGTTTAAAGAGTGTAAATTATACATTTACCTCTGATTTTGATCAGTGTAAATATGAATCGGATACGATAATGGTAGAATTTGAAAGAAATATTTTATACATTTGAGACAGGGCCTCTAGGATCAAGAAAAGATTTACCCATAGATTTCAGTGGGGATTAGGAAGTGATGAAAATAGATTTATTTTTTTATGCCCCTGGGACATAGTCACCACCCATTCTGCAAGTTGATTTGTAGAGTTTATGTCTTGACGTGGGTGTGAGTGTGTGGAATTTATCATTGTCCCAGGCAGGATGTTCAAATGGACTATTATTATTTTAGTATAGCCACTTCCTTGTTTGGTTTGTCTTTCTTCTGTTTTGTGGTGAAGATAGGCCTTATTGCTCAACTGAGAATCACGTGTCAGGATGGTAAGGAGTCTAATATTTTTCTAGATGACCGTGTTCACCATGTCGTCAATAGTGACAGAAAAACACTGTATAGCCTTGTAGACCAGTAATGACTGTAGTCTCATTCCATCCTTCTTTGGGTCATTTTGTTTAATCACCTTTAGCTGGGTGAAAAGAGTCTCTGCAAGTACCAGAGATATGTAAAAGCTCTCTCTCTATATATATAAACCTGAAAGTATGAAACAATTATTTTGTGTCGCACACACGCAAAAGATGGCTGGGATTTAGTGAACTTCTTGGCTAAGCAATTAATATGTTCATCGCCAATTTTCTATCTTCAACTTTTGCAGTTCAAAGGTTTTTGAGCCCAAGTATTTGTGGTAGCAAATATGGAAGAGATGAGTAGGAATGATGCACGTCCATCTGATAATGGAGCCGTTGTCTCAGCACTCTGCGGCGCTTATGCCTCTTGTTGGCTGTGGGGCTGTGGCCTGTAGAGTGGCTCAACGTGACTTGGGTGGTGCAACATTCCCGTGTAGCTGACACACTTACGGCAAGAAATGGCTTTCACTTGAATCAACAATGACTTATGAGCTTTAATTGATGATAATGTTTTTGTTTACAGATGGGTTCAGGATTTTATGCCTTATGTATAGAGGTACACTGTTCAATATCTTAGAGGAGGATTTTTGTTAGAATTGTGCCTTATTCTTTCTGTATCTTATATGATCGTCACTGTATATTTGTTTTCTTGTTCTTTGCACATTTTGAGAAGAGTATGTTAACCGCCATGTCCCTGTAGGGGACACAGATGGTGAATGGTGCTCCGAGATTTGGGATGATTGTATGAATCATCATTCTGATCACAAGTGCTATTTGTCAGCAGTATATAAACAATAAAAAGATTCCCCTTACACCAAATAATTTTTAGTTGAAAGATAAGAAAGGAAACAGAAGGAGCTTAAGATAGAAATATGGGCAGGTGGGAAAGAGAGTCTAAAGGACGAGAGGAAGAATTGGTGTCAGAGTATTCCCTTCTGTCCTCCTGTCTCTTGTCCTAACTCTCCTATAGGGTGCCTGGAGCTATCCTGAGATGTGATAATAAGACAGAAATTAAAAAGCATCAGCTATACAAAAAGAATTTCCTAGTAGGTACAAATAAATTGAAGCCACTTTTCTTCCTTAATGTGCGAACACTCTAAACCATGCTGCCTGTTATCATCCATTAACACTGAGGGGTCATCTTGTGGTTTTCTATTTCAGAATGTATTATTTTTGATATATGTGGTAAAAGAACAAACATAGGCTTTGTACATGGTCAGGAACACACGTCTCTTGCATTTGTTTGCTTTGAATAGGGACATCCATCGCTGGTGAAAGTCTTGTCTCAAGTGTATGAAAGAATTTGTGGAAAAAAGATTGATCCTCTCACAGATATCCTGGTGACCGTGGGAGCTTATGGATCTCTCTTTAGTACAATACAGGCATTAATTGAAGAGGGAGATGAAGTAAGTTTTTCTTTGAAGTGTTACTTATGGTCACTGAAATGAGAAATTGCCTAGGTTTTATTAATCTACTTTTAAATATGGGGCTTTTAATGTTGGGGCTTCTTTCTGATCTCCATTAATTTGATTTGTTACAGCTGCACATCCTATTGTTCACCAACTTACAAACCCCTTTATTTCATACTTACAGTACCCATAGCAGTTTCTTTATCACTGTTACTGTTAGGTGACACAATACACACTGATTTCTTATTTGAGAAAATTTGTGGTCTGTTGTCTGCAACAGAAGACTAAGGGTGGCTCAAAGTGTTGTCGGTGTTTGAATAACTGTTGTGTATCAAGATCTGGTTTGGACCGTTGTGTGGTAGCAGCATAGCTAGCAGAAAACCAGGAAAGTCCTTTAAAGAAAGAATTGTTGGTTTTCTGTTACTAGCTGTGATGATTCATCCCTTCATTACTGATACTTGCTTTTTTGACAATAATATCCAAGTAATTTTGGGGAGATATTTGTACCTGTAGCGGATATGAACTTTTTATACTCTTATGCATTTTGCTTTCAGTGTTTTGTTGGTTTCACTTGTATAATGTATTCTCATCTGTGCCTTTTCTTCCTTTTCTGTTGCTCTGATGCTCACTTCTCTTTTTCTAATAGTTTTCTGCCTTTGGGGATTTTTTTTGTTGTTTTCCTGTTGTCTAGCTTCTATGCAGTTTTGCTTGAATTTGTCCTCTTTTTTCTACCTGAAAAGTTGCTTCCGGTAAAATTTAAAGATTTAAGTTGTTCTGAGATTTCTAGATACTTGGAAATGCTGGAATTTCATGGACAGAAGAAGTAAGGCAGCTGTGCTGTGATTCAACAGTTTGCTGTCTCCCATCTTTGCCTTGCACCATCATAGCACGACCCAGACATTCTTAATATTATCTGTTAATAATTGTAATATGTAACTATAGAAGAACAGCTTGTGTGTGTTGTCAGAAATCAGTAGTGTTTATCATAGTTAGACTGAGGGCATTGTTATATGATGCTTTAAAAGGAGGAATATTCTACAATGTTAGATCAGGATGGAGGGCCAGAAATGTTATCAAGTTATGCCACTAAAGTAAATCTGGAAATGTGGTGGTATCACACATGGTAAGTTTTCTGTTTCTGATACTGATTGTAATTTCAGGTAATAATCATAGAGCCATTTTATGACTGTTATGAACCAATGGTAAAGATGGCGGGTGCGAAGCCTGTTTTTATCCCGCTGAGATATGTGAGTAGCTTTAAAAAATTTGTTTATCATATGAAGTTTCTCATCCATACTCAATATGGTTTGATGAACACCTTCTAAACAATGCTTTTCTGTGTAGTTTTTTGTAATACCCAATTATATAAAAAATGAGATAGATTGTTATAAGTCTGAGACAATGATAATCAAAAGCAGAATAATTTATTAGTGTTGGAGAAGGTGGGACAATGTTTCTCATGTATTTTAGTTTGTGTATTCTGAAAGCTGATCAAAATTCCCTTTTTGGATGTCATCAGAAAACGTTTTCAGTGCTATTTCTGTATCTGCTTGTTTTCAAAAGATTTTATTTCTGATCCCTTCAACTACTCCTATAATGACAAAATATAATTCCTTTCCCAAAATCTGCTTACTAAATAAGGAGCAGTAGACATATTTGCTATACATACGAGAATTACTATTTCCTTTATTGGTGAAAAGGAATCATTTTGGTATGGGTTAATCTTCAGATTGGTACTGCTGGCATTATGCTGGCAGCTTGCAAGGATTGTTCTGGATGCAAAGTGTTGATCCTGTTAGCATTGCCTTAGGTGACTGGCTGCCTTGCTTGGGGAGGCCTGAGGGGCTCTTTAGGCAGGACTTGCGTGAAATTGGAGCAGCACAGAGCGAGAAAACCACTAGGACTGCAGTGACGATGGATAAGAACGTTACTCTGGATGCCCTCCTTCTAGAGGCATTTTGAATGACGGGGTTCCTCCAAGTATTTTCTGTTTCACACCTTTGTTTTTAGACTGGCCCTCTCCCAGTAACGTGCAGATGTCAGAAAGTTTGTGTGGACATGCTCTTTGTTCTCTGTAACAACTGCCCAAAATTTCTGTTGTCCTCATGTAATACCACAGTGACTCCAGAGCCTCTGTAGTGCTGATTTTTAGCTGTTTGGCTGTTTTCATGTGGATAAGGAGGAAGAGACCTTGAATCTTTGTGGTGGTGACCAATTGTTCCAGCCAAGCATGCATGTTCTAGAGTCTGAGAAGGCCATAAACTCTCCTGTCATGTGACTGGGCTTCCTGCATTACACACTGTTATAATCAGCGTGTGTGTAACCAGATCCTGGAAACTAGTTCCTGGGGAGGCTTTAAGGCAGATGTGGGCCAGACAGGACAGCCACCGTCATAATAATTTACCTTACTCTTAGCCTTTCTGCCCATTCCTAGAAGTGCCTTCTCCCAGGAGAGCAGGACAGATTGGATAGGTTGTCAAGTATGGTTACAAAAGTATCCAAGTGTGTTAAGTTGGGCATCTCTGCTTAGTCTGTAAAATGTTGTATTCAAATAATGCATAAATTTATTGTTTTGTTTTGTTTTTTAAGAAAAATCATGGAAACTCTGCATCTAGTGCTGAGTGGGTCCTAGATCCTGCTG
>NW_009704438.1:12103-27386 GCF_000703405.1 Apaloderma vittatum
TCGAATAAATTTACTTCGAAAACAAAAGCAATTATTCTGAATACCCCACACAACCCTATAGGCAAGGTAAGAGTCCTGCTTTAACACTACTGTAATTTAAGAGTATGTCTTTAAAATGCTATGATTAACTCATTGCCCCTTACTTTCTTGTATCCCAGGTGTTTACCAGAGAAGAGCTCCAAGTAATAGCTGATCTCTGTATTAAACATGATACCTTGTGCATCAGCGATGAGGTGTATGAATGGCTGGTATATAGTGGAAATAAACACATTAAAATAGGTACTGATTTTTTTGTGGCATCTTAGAAGTGGTTGTGAACTGATGTTGTAAACACACCTTTCAAAGATAATGGTTGCTAGAAAAACCTCAAACTCCAAACTTCGACTGTTTTACATTGTTGAGACTCTGAGGAGGAGGGACCCTTCTTTTTCTGGAAAATGTTTTGAAGCATAGTTTCCGAATAGAACTTCCAAAAATTCTTAAGTGACTTTGGAGCAGATATCCTTTAAAATCAGTTTATTAAAATCTGATGCTCATAAATCAATTGTGATCGTCTGACTATCCTGTCCTTATCCAGTTGCTTTGTTGGCCATAAGTGTAACTCTGTTAATTTATGTATGTTGGACTGTGATTTGCTGGAGAACTAATAGAAGGGAGATTAAAACTTCCTACTCAAAGCATTTTAGAGATAATCAGTGAAGGAAATGTATAATAATGAACACAATTATTTTTGCTCCACTACTTATAAGAAGAAAAAAAAAAAAGGTTAGTGTGCAGATAGTGTGTAAACACTGTCCTTCCAAAGTGCAGAGACAGTGTTAAATAATAGACATTGAATTCAGTGAATCATAGAATCATAGAATGGCATAGGCTGGAAGGGACCTTAGAAATCATCTAGTCCAACCTCCCTGTTTTGAAGTAAGTTGCTGCATGGGCAGTGTGAAAGCATGCTAAATCTTTGGGCAGTATTGCCATGGATTGAAGCACCATTACAAGAACAAACCAGGAAAACAAATATGATGTTATGTCCCCATCCCTCTTATTTTTCTTCTTGATCCAAGTTTCACTGACTTTAGTGGACCTGCTCCCACTATGTCAGAACATACAAATCTAGTGCAGGTTACTGAACTCCTTTCCCAGTCCTATAAAACTACCGCTAAGCATTTATGTAAAAGTTTCTGGTGTGATGGTCTTAGTTTGGATCCGCTGGTGTATTTGAGCTGGAGAGACATTTTGTTTCTGATAGTAGCAACTTTGCATGAACTACGTGTTATGATGTACTTCCTGTCATAATGAAGGCACATTTCAGACTTGTGCAGTAGAGATTAAACAATGAAATCAAGAGACGTAAATATAACTTAGACATGAAAAAGTTTAGCTTTTTTTTTCCTGGCTTTTGCCACTGCGTAACTTTGCTTCTATGCTTCAATCCCATATACGCAGAGTGGCAGTAAAAGAAACTTTCCGTTAACGTAGGCTACATCATTGTAAAACTGAATCTTATAAATAATGAAAAAGAAATTATATCTAAATGATCTTGCAGTACTTACTAGCTCAGCTACACAGTTGCTGATCATGCACCTGCAGTACATTGATTGTATTGGCCATGCATAGGTTATAATTCTGTTTTGAAATTGGCTGGATCTCGTGGCTGTTGTGGTGCCTTGATAGTGATACCTTTTCAGAGACCTTCAGACATGGAAGAAGGGGAACATTTTGGCTCCCCTCGTGTGACAGTAATCTGAGTCAGTGCATCCTAACAAGTTAGTACAGTAACTGATCTTGTGTGGCTTATCATGTCCCAATTGCAAAGTAGAATGAGTTAAAGCTTTCTTCAGCAGGTGGTTCATGCAAATAGCTGTCCTCAGAATCAAAATCTCTGTGAGTAGTATAAGGTAATTAACTTTCCTTCGCAATGGCAGCACGGATCCAAACACTCATGTTGTCTATTATGCTTTGTCTTGGTGGGGATGTGGTGAATTCTTAAGACACAGTAACTGTATTGTTCTTTAGCATCAGTATTGTCATTTTAATGCCTCAAATGAAAACGTTTCCAGTTGAATGAAAGTCATTCTGTAGTTTAGCATGAAATGTAAAAATACCATGCAATGATAATGCAAGTTAAAGCCTGGACAGCTGTCAGCTAGGTTTAGGTAAATATTCAATAACAGATCCCATGATATCATCTTTAATGTTAAAATAATTGTAAAACCGTCAGGGTAACACTGTAGATAATAACATTATTTCAGGAACAGAAAAAAAAGATTGTTCTTTTTAACTTAAGTTTCTTAGATTTATTTTTTTTAAGTGTACAAAAGATAATATAAGAAAAAATGAATGTGTTGTTTCACTATCTAGAAACTCTTCTGTTTCCATATTAACCTCTACATATTTCATCAAATGCAGTGACACTTTTTTTGAGAGAGATGCAAAATTAATATTGCATCAATTTACAGGATCTGATGGTGGTTCCTTGATACAATTTCACAGGGGTTGCTAGCCATAGATCGTAAAATTAATACAGTCTTTGTGCTGTCACTGAAGCTGGTTTTTGTAGTGTGGAATACTTCATCATGTTTTTCATCATTATCTGACTTCCATAAAGCTGTGAATCTCTTCTAAGTAATGATTAGGGTTACAATGGCAGATTTAGACATCACATCTTATAACGGGATTCTGAAAAGAGCCTCCCAACGAGCTGAGTGCCATCCCAGGTAACAGGCTTGTATGTGTTAGTTTGCACTTCATTAGTTTTGAAGTTGTAGTCACATTTCATTGTGGTGTCGTATAATGATCCTGCCGTATGGCACGGAGGAATTTCCCTCTGCTTAAAACTGCTGCTTGTAAAAGCAACTGAGCTGCCTCTTCCCCTGTGCCCTTTTGCTGCTGCCCTTGTTTGGAATGCTGTTACATTCAAAGGTTTCCACGGCTGAATTCCTGTGACTCTGTGGCAAAACAGTCTCGCTAGAGAGCATTAGCGTTGGAATTCAATTCTTTTTGCAGTCTGTGAGCGCTAGTCTGGTTGTCTTTAGGAAGTGATCTGTACTCATGACCTTGTTAGCTAGAAGTTGCTTCTGTTGAAACTGATTTTTTGTTTTCAAGGTCACAGAGCAGTTGAGTGAATATGAGTAGGCTAATAGGAATATGAGTTTCTTTCAGCCTGTTTTGTTTCTCTTCTTGGCAAGTGTGCTCACAAAAGTACACTACATGCTTTCAGATAATTGCGAGAACTTATACCATGTCTAATGCAGATAACTGCTGCAAAAACTTTCTTAGGAAATTCAGCGTCTTTATTTGGAAATCTTTGTTGGTCTCCCTAGAGAGGGAATGCAACAGCTGACAGATTCGTCAGTAGCGGTTCTAGTGTACGAATGAGGTGGAGCTGGATCTTGTTGACCATTGCAATTGCAGTAGTGGTATGACCTTGCCTAACTTTGTGTCTCAGACTTACATGTGTCTTGAAATATCTGTTTCTGTTGAAAATGAATTAGGCTCCAAATAGAGTTCCCCTGAAGCAGTGTACAGAAAAAAATTCACAGGCTACAGGAAGAGACCTGTCAAGGGTTAGGGCTGGGCTCACCGCTAAATGAATGACACACACTTTCTGTTAATCCCTCTCTCTTCCCAGAAGGGGAGGGCAAAGGGAATAAGGGAGAGAGACTTAGGGGTTGGGAAAAAACGAAACCAGCTTTAATGAAACAGTAAAAATAAAAGGTAACACTGTTAATAAGAAAATAGTGAAATATATAGAGATATATACAAAACCAGTATCGAAACTCCCTCAATGAGACACCACTGACACTGCAGGGCAGGCACTGGGAAAGTCCCAGACTGGACTTGGTGACAGATGGGATGTGGATTCAGATGAATATAAAAGGCAGAAGAATGGACTGAGTCCGTGGATGTTGGCCATAGAAGAAGAGGGCTTGACCCTTGTGATTCCCTCAGCTTTATACTGAGTCTGATGTACACAGAGTGAATACTTTTGTCGGTCAGGTTTGGGTCACCTGTCCTGTCTGCTCCTCCTTGCAAGTGTGACCTTTTCACTTATTTACGACCCTTCTACTTACAGCACCCCAGCGTGGGACACATGATTTAGCAGTGACCTTGGTTTCTGTAGGAGCAAGTACAAGCAAGAGCCTTTCTGCATACCAACTCTGGGTAGTAACTATAAGTATTAAGTGCTATCACTTCTAGAGGCACACAAAAGTTTGGGAAAATCACAGATTCACAGAATGTCAGGGGTTGGAAGGGACCTCAAAAGATCATCTAGTCCAGCCCCCCCGCCAGAGCAGGATCACCTACAGTAGATCTCACAGGTGCAAAATATGCCCTTTACTTCAGAAAGTGCAGTCACTAAGAAGAGAATGAGCTGAAATGAATCACTGAAATCACTGAACAGACAATTGGTTCTGTTCTAGCTCAAATCAGCAGAGACCTTTGCTCTGTCATCTACTTGGAAAGGAAACAAAGGATTTTGGTCTCTTACCAGTTACAAGTACGGAGACAGAAATATGCCTCCATGTACCCCTTAGTCCTTGCAGACATCCTTAACTAGCTGCTATTCTCAGTCAGTGCCAGGCCCATTCAAATTGTATCACAAAATGTAATTAATGAATTAAATATACTCACTTTACTAGTTTTCTCATTCTTAGTGTGTTTGGTTCTGGGTTAGAAGTCTTGCTCTTAGTAATACTTTTCTTTTTCCACTGTCTGAGCTGGGCATTGATGCTGAACTGGATAATTCTATTAAAACAGCTCACAATGCCTGAGTTAATGTTGTGTATGATGCTATTATCAGGCATCAGAAAAAATACTGTCTTGATGAATGAGTAGGCACTTCTTAGATCATATCTTCCTTATGAATAATTCCGCATTTTAGCTGAGGATAACTAACATGTTTTCACAAACTGTGCCTCTATTTTTCTGCCTATTCTTTCTCCTTTCGTTAATCCTTACCTTCTTTTCATGCCAAAAAAACACTGGCCCATATATCCTTTCTCA
Source organism: Apaloderma vittatum (assembly GCF_000703405.1). Classification (NCBI taxonomy): domain Eukaryota; kingdom Metazoa; phylum Chordata; class Aves; order Trogoniformes; family Trogonidae; genus Apaloderma; species Apaloderma vittatum. Next base: position 17,108 of record NW_009704438.1, read on the forward strand.
TTTGTTATAATGGTTATAATTTTAGAATATTGTCTTTGCTTGCTTAATATGCTCCAATGATATATCAACATATAGCTCTGAGTTAGAGGCAGTACAGTTTTTCTAACTATATGAATATGTGAGTGCACCTGTATGCAGTTAATTTTATTTTATGTACAGCTACGTTGCCAGGTATGTGGGAAAGAACAATAACCATAGGAAGTGCTGGAAAAACATATAGTGTAACTGGCTGGAAGGTAAGAAGAACCAATATAAAAGAGTTCCGTTCTATAAGTAACAGAATACATTTATTACACTGGAAAGTATGTTTTTATGACTTGTCTTTTGAAAGCTTTTGGCAAATCTCTGTGTCTCTAAAATATGAAGATAGCATTCAGTTGGAGCAATTACTGATCTTGAACACCCATATTTTGTCTTCTTGTCTGTTGATTAATAAGCTCTTATGAGAAAACAATACTAAAGAAATAAATACAGTGTGATTTGTTCAAAACCAGTCAAGATTATTGGAGAAAACATGGATATTATAATATTTTAACTTTCCAGTTTTGTGGTGATATTTTCAGATTGTGATGATGGTATATTTTGGAATGGCTTATATTTCTATAAAATATTAAATGATAAAGTTTTGTTTGACTTTAAAATACATATCAAAGTAAACAAAAATATTTAACCATTTGGCAACTCGATTCTTTCTTCTTCATCCCCTATGTTGAAACTGTTTCTAAAACAATTAGGAATAACATTCCAAATAAATGCTCAGTTTGATTTCTAACCCTTGTTACATGAAGAGTTAAAAGTTTGCTCAGTACCCTCTGAGAGTAATTTGTGTCAAATCCAGAATTTTTTAATGGCACCATTCAGCTAGCTGTGCTACACCAGCTCTTTTCTTAACTCTTAATAAAAACAAGTTCACTACCAATTGTTAAAATAGAAAAACTTGAGGCATTGGCTCATTTTAATTCTCTATTAGTTTTTAGTGACACCACTGCTGTAATTGTAACATAAGTGTGCTTTCTTCCCTTAGCTTGGTTGGTCTATTGGCCCCCAGCACCTGATTAAGCATTTGCAAGTTGTTCACCAGAACACACTGTATACTTGCCCAACTCCATTACAGGTAGGTACAGATGGGGCAGAGGAGGTTATTTGCTGATGTAGCAAAACCGTAGACCTCACTGTAATAAAAAAGATAATCACAATGAATTTTTAGTTGTCAAATCTATATTCTGGGGTGCAAGAAAAGGGGACAAATTTGATCAGCTCACCAGACATTGAAAAACAAATCACAGTCTTGCAGATTCTTTCTTCTTTTGTTTACAAACTGCTGTTCCTTGTATAAAACGTGATGATCTTTGTGATTTCCTGGCAAATACAAATAAAAGTTGTTGCAATAAGGTCTTGTTTTAGTGAACATTATCTCTGTCTACTAGCTTCTAATATTCTATGGTATGTTATTATCAGTATCTTAAATTTAGCTTCAGACTGTAAACCCTTGTTTCAAGGACTGTGACTTCTGCATATGATTAGGGCCTAACAAATGATTAGGTGCTTTGGGTGTTGCCACAGCACAAAGTAACAAACAAATTACACACTTGGACATAGCTTGTGTAATTTGTATATGTTGACTTGGTTAATAAGGGTCAGAACAGAAGAAAAATCCACGTGATTTCAAGAGGAAGTGTGTGAGTGTCTGTGAGTTTACCAAGTGTCTGTGAGCACTTTGAATGTTAATTATGTTTCCAGGAGGCTTTGGCACAAGCATTTTGGATAGACTATAAGCGCATGGATGACCCAGACTGCTATTTTTATTCGCTGTCTCGAGAGTTGGAAGGCAAGCGTGATCGGATGGCGTGTCTACTTCGAGAAGCTGGACTAAACCCTGTCATTCCAGATGGAGGCTACTTTATGATTGTTGATGTTTCTGCACTAAGTTAGTATAAAGTTTATTAAAAAGGGTGTGGAAAGCAAATGTTAATCTGAAAGTGCAACTTTCATTTTAAACTATATTCTCACTTCATGTTTGCATAAGGTTGTCACAAGTACTAACTGGGACTGAAACTTTCTGTTTTACCTTAGACTGGGAGGTAGATTTCATAAGCTTCAAAGGTCTGTGATTATAAAAAAGTTTTAGAGCCAAGCACCTGCCTTAAATCCTAAATTCATACCATTTGTACTATTCCCTTTTTGTTTGGTTTTATTTTCATTCTGATTTCTAAACACTGGAAAATGCTGCCAAAATTTACAGAATGTTTTGGAAATTCAGTTATGGTAACCTTGGAGGAAGAATTCCCACAGGGGTCCATTTTCTAGTTCCACATTTTTCACTAACTGGTCCTAAGGGCACTTGCTATTCACACAGAGATGTCTAAAAGGAGCTGGACTTCGCAGTGTTACCATGTATCAGAAAGTTTTAGATACCCCAGTTTCATGGATGAGAAAACTGCAGTTGCAGTGATTATTGCTGTCCGTGCAATAAATACACTCTTCAGTACTCTCCACGGTTCTGATCCCTCAGTAACCCAAACCTGAGGACCTCCTGGAGTACTGTGTGGCTTCTTGCCAAGCTACATGTCTGAATTTACTTTGAATGGAAAGCACATGCTCAGGTCAGAATGCAAAGGTGCAATCTGTTGGCCTATTTTAATTGTTATGGTATATTTTTCTAGTTAGATGTTAAAATACAAGCATACATCTTTATTCCTAAGTATTAGTTATAATCAGGTGTCATTAATGAATGTCTAGGAAATCTTACATATTTGTTTTAAATTTAATTTTTTCAGATGTGGATCTCTCTGGTCTAGATGAGAAACAACCTTATGATTATAAATTTGTCAAATGGATGATAACATCTAAGGTAAGGTGTCTTAGTCATACTCTAGTTTTAGAAGTGCTTTTCTACTGAAAGCAAAAGCAGTGCAGTGGAACTTACTAAATAGTGTAGTAGCGATATTCTGTTCAAAGTATTATTTGGTGTTTATAGTAACTGCTGATAATGATGTGCCTAAAATATTGCTAAATATGCAGCAAATGTGCCCTATAGGTTCGTGTTACATCCCAGCACTTTTCTTTCACCATGCTTAAATGCTAGTTGCACAAAAGTACCTTTGAAAAGTTTTGCCTAGGAAAAGTAATTCAAGTTTAGTTAAGCCTAGCTAGTGCATACAAAACCGAACCTTGTCTTTTCCTCATGTGTTGGGAGGGAGAGTTCTAGAAATCATCATGCTTTAAACAGATATTTATTTGTATACATATATAAAATAATGAAATAATGTTTCTGTTTTACATTTCAGAAGCTGTCAGCAATTCCTCTTTCAGCATTCTGTGGTCCTGAGACAAAAAGGCAATTTGAAAAATATATACGTTTTTGCTTCATTAAGGTAAATTTGTGTCCTGGGGAGACTTAAGCCTCCTAGAAATCAATGTGGTACAGAAATCAGCAAAAGACTGATAGTTGTGTTTTGTCCAGGGTCTCCTGTGTTGGATGGTTTTAGGAACAGGAAGTTAGCTTCGTGCAAAATTCAGCACAAAGTAGCTTCAGCTGTCTTTTTGCTGAGGGACTTGAAACTATCAGTGTGGGTGGCATGGCTAAGAAGGGCAACTGGCAGAAAACACCTGGGTGGGTAGGCTTTTTTAGTTTACTCTATTGATTTTTAAAAACAAGTTTGACCAGTGATGACAGTGGAAATGAATGACACAGGCACACTATCCATTAAGTTGAATTCTAAAATCCAGAGCAGAGAATGATTGTGTAGCAGAGCAGTATAGTCCATGCCCGTTCCGTTTCCAACAACAAAACCAGAGTAGAGGTCACCTTCGAGTTTAACTCACTTGCCTGAAGATACACAAGGTTTCACACGAGCTCCAAATTACAAAAGAAAATAAAGATACAGGAAGTTACCTTGCATGGTTTTTGTGCATTGGCTGACTTTTGCGACGTTGTGAGCACCTCCTTTTCCCATATTCTTCCTCCTGTTGAATCTACTCTTGAAAAGACTGAAACACTTTGGAAACAGGTAAATAAGCTTTGATATGCCTGCAGCCCAAAGATGTTTCTTGGTTATTCTGTACCAGAGTCTGCATAATGGAACAAGTGCAGCTCCTTAACTGTTCCAGAATAAAGATTGGAGTCTTATCTTGAACCACTATTGAAAGGGGAGTTTCTGCTTGTGTTATTTAGTTCTTTTGATGAGTATAAAGAGTATGATATAATCTGAGCCAGTAACAACCAGGATGAAACTTGCTGGTTGTCAGTGTGGCTTGCCCAGGATAAACAGCACTAATTAAGACAAGTGAAAGACTACTTGTGTGACTCACCAGGTTGTAGCCAAGCCACACAACTAGTGAGCAGATAGATTACCCATATTTAGAGGGATTATGTTTAAGTATTTCACAGCGTAACTTGGTTGCATGGAGATTTAAAAATCCCAGCTGTACACATAAAGATTAGGAAACTATATTAGCATGTCTCCAGTATAGAGCGGCCAAGTACATAACTGCAGAAATGCCAGACACTTATATAAGAAGTGTTGCTTTAATTAAATTTGATAGTATGAATGCTGACAAAGTATGTTATCTTTTAAATATACCTAATAAATATTTGGAAGGAATCAGCACTGAATTCTTGATATAGTCTAGTTTTGTAGCTATAACTGGAAGATATTTACAGGTGAAGCTGCCAGATACTGATTTGAGCTGATATAATCATGACTGCAACTCTCTTTTCAAGAACTCCATGCTTGTAGTAATAGTTATACTCCTTGTTTTGCAGAAAGACAGCACACTAGATGCAGCTGAAGTGATACTGAAGAACTGGAATAAACAGACATCCTGATAGCTCTTACTGTTTCTTCCATTCAGTGTGATTATCCAACAGTAGAGTTTTTTATTGCAAATTTAAGAACAAATTACTTAATGCAGTACAGAATTAATATGAAATTGTAAATAACTGCAAGTGCTGCCACCTGCTGAGGTGTTACAACAATGATTTACTGAAATATCAGTAATGCAACTGGGGTTATTTTCAGTCTTTTCGAAATCTTTTACTTTTTTCCTAAAAAAAATAATCTATGGGATTCCCTTCTTTTACTAAAATACAAAAATCTGTAGGACTCTGTGTAAAATAAATAAATGACAGATATTTTAAAACTTAGAAGAAAAGGTGGCACATGTTTTTGGTATGTATGGGATAGTATGGGACCTAGGGATGAGACTTAAACTTCATGGTTTGTGAAACTCAATAGCCTGCAGTGAAAGGAAATTCAGATATGCATCACATTAGATAATTGCAGTGACTTTCTGCATACATACCTACCTATCTTGTCCATGCACAAATTGCATCAGTTTATTTAAAGTGATTGAGTTAAATCAATGCAGTGTTTATACTGTAGGAGAGATTGAAAAGTGCTCAGTTGTGTAATATTATTTTCCTGCAATAGTCATGTGCGCTGTTCTGGAAGTATTCAGTCATCAATAAAATTATAGAAGTGGCATCTGAAATAGGAATTCTATTTACTCAGATATGCCAAATTATTTATTACATGGATGAATCTACAAAGCAAAATAGAAGACTGCTTTAGAGGCTGCTTCACAATTGGATGTACAGTGAAATAATTTATCTGTCATCCTTTTTTCTTACCATGTTCACAACATTGGTAAGTTCACACCAAACTTACTTCAGACTCTTTGGATCTAGAGAGACTGTGGAGATGGGCCTAATACTGTGCTATGGAGCTTAACTAACTTTGTTTAAGCTCAGTTGCCAAAGAGATCAATATGGAGAATTTCTTCCTAGTCACCTCCTATTTCTGTTCTCTCTGCCACCTTTTCATGTGTGGAAGGGTTTCTCACTAGCAGAAGCAGTCCAGGTGGGTCACCTTTTAAGGCTTTGTGCTATGTTCTCCATGTTGTTTCTATATTCTTCCCACAAGCCCTATGGTGGAAAGCCTGAACAAATTCAATAACTCGTTTTCCAAGTATTTGACTCATTGCATGAGCACACAGCTGGAATCTTAACTGAATCCCATCAGACTGTGACCACGGTCAGGGCCTAAAAAAAAAGTATAGAACGTGGACTGTGAGAACAGCCAGGAGGCTTCTTCATTAGTACTTCTTGGTCTTGGACTTTTGGGAATCCAGTAGCTCGGACTTCTGTAGGCTTCATGGCAGTCTTGCACTGCCATTCCTTGAATCTTGCCAGAAGATGGTTGGCTGGTATTTTTAAGGTGGTGTGTAGTCTTTGTGTGGAAAAAGCAGTTTAGTAATTAATGTGACTTAACTGAAATTTCAGCATGAATTTCATGTGGAAATTCCTACACTAAATTCCAGGAGGAACTATTTTTTTTATATAATAAATTTCTGTGAAATCTACACTCTAATTTACCAGAAGTTTAAAATCTGTTTATGTAAGTTGCACTGGGAAGCTGTGTTGTTGCAGAAATCAAGAGAGTGGTGCAACAGTCTATTGAGCTGCGTGATAAGATGGGAAAGAAAAATGTAAAATAGTTTACTATTTTACTTCTATTGAAAAATAAATTTTTATAAAATTAAGAATTTTTTTCTAGAATAAAATCTGGTAAAAACATAGGCTTCTATGAAATGTCTGTATGATTACGTGAATCAAAATTTTCTCATTTCTTATACCTGTGAAATGATGAAAAAATAAAAAAATTGGTTTTTTGTCCTTGAAACAGGTGCTTCTCAATGCAATTGAACCAAGTAATACTTTCACCAGTGTTATATAAAAAAATGTTTCTATATCATTGCATTGTGTTTCTCTTGAAGATAACAGCTATAGAGTATTTTTTAAAACCCTATTTGTATAACCTATGATTTTCCTGAGGTAGCTGGGTTGTTAGCATGTGAGCACATGCATACTTGAGGTATGTGGCCTTGTAACAGTAGTAACGTACCAAGCATTCTTCCATTCACCCCTCTTGCCACAAGGTATCATGTTTAATACAGAGATCAGCTATTACTTGGAGCTCTTCTCTGGTAAACACCTGGGATACAAGAAAGTAAGGGGCAATGAGTTAATCATAGCATTTTAAAGACATACTCTTAAATTACAGTAGTGTTAAAGCAGGACTCTTACCTTGCCTATAGGGTTGTGTGGGGTATTCAGAATAATTGCTTTTGTTTTCGAAGTAAATTTATTCGCAAGTTCAGCAGTATCTAGGACCCACTCAGCACTAGATGCAGAGTTTCCATGATTTTTCTTAAAAAACAAAACAAAACAATAAATTTATGCATTACTTGAATACAACATTTTACAGACTAAGCAGAGATGCCCAACTTAACACACTTGGACACTTTTGTAGCCATACTTGACAGTATGTAACAGTAGTGACGTACCAAGCGTTCTTCCATTCACCCCTCTTACCAAGAGCATGAAAACATTGTAATGTTTGACCGTTTCAAACATCTCATTAGTGTGCTAATAGCTCACCTGCTAAAGCACCAGATTTGAGTTGGGACACACAGGTGGCCCATATTAAAGACAGCTCTGCATTTTATCCAGGTGCAGAGCCTTACTGTGTGCTGGTTTTGGCTGGGATAGAGTTTATTTTCTTCCTAGTGGCTGGTATGGGGCTGTGGTTTGGATTTGTGCTGAAAATAGCACACGGCACACGTTTTAGTTACTGCTGAGGAGCGCTTGCACACTGTCAAGGCCTTTCCCGCTCCTCAGAGTGCCCTGCCAGCGAGGAGGCTCAGGGGCACGAAGGGTGGGGAGGGGACACAGCCAGGACAGCTGACCCCAGCTGACCACAGGCGTGTTCCGCACCCCAGGACATCCTGCTTGGCAAGAAAACAGGGGGGCTGCTGCTCGGGGACTGGCTAGGCATCAGTCTGTTGGTGGTGCACTATTGTTTTAATTTGTATCGCTTGTCTTTTTTGGGTTTTATTTTCCTCTCTCTGATTTTTTTCCCCCTCATTTCCTTACAATTTCCTTGCAATCACTACTATTTCTTTTTTGTTAATAAACTGGGGTTTTTTTCTGACTTTTACCCTTCCAATTCTCCCCTTCATCCCACTAAGGGTGGGAGGTGAGTGGCTGTGTGGTGCTTAGTTGCCAGCTGGGGCTAAACTGCCACCCTCATGTTATAGGACCCATTGTACTAGACTTGAGTAGTTTAAATTTCTTTTTTCCTATTTTGTCCAGGTGCTGTAATGTGGTGGTTTTTCTTACCAAGTGTCTGAACACATACGATGCAGCACAGAAATTAATTAATATATCAAGCATAATTCAGCTGCTCTGGGTATTTATTGTTTCCTTCATTTGCTCCTTTGAGGCCTTTGACTGGCATTTGCTATTTTAACCAAGTGACCATTGGCTAAATAAACAAACCATTACAAAGGGCCTTTAGATGTACAAGTAAGAACCAGTGACTTGTTTTCTTTAATGTACTGTTCATTGTGTTTGCAAAGGCATCTGAATGTCCCATTTCATTACTGTTGGAATTATGCTGGTAATATTAGCAATTTTTATTACTGATAGCTAGCATGAAATACTTTGGGTGAAATTTTAAGAAACTGCAGAATGACCAACTAAGTAAGTTTTGAAATAGGATTGTTGTAACTATAGCAATGGGAAAGAACAGATACAGCTGGAGACAGCACGATGAACTTTCCTTAAGTTATTGAAATGATCTGTTGCTGACAGAGACTGTTAATAGTGGCATTCCCATCTGCCACATCAACCACTTTTTTTTTTTCCTGCTTGTGGACAAAGCACTTGAAAAATTGCTGCAGACTGGGCGTAAAGAAATGCTGAGATACAATCTATCATTTATTTTTTTTTGCAATGTTTCTGAAAACGATTGTCATTCTGCGGTGGAAATTAAACTCTTTCAATTCTAGTTAAAGTGAATAGGGTCAGGAGGGACCCACTGTTGGCAGTGGTTGCCAGCAGAAGATCTTTTCCATAGAATGGATATGAGAAGCTGGGACAAATGTGGAGCCCTGGACGGGACTGACAGTGCTGATGGAGTACAGCCATTGCGGACACTGCTACATTCACATTTCAGAGGTTATGGGAAAACCTCTTATCATATGCTATATTCACATTGACAGTTAACAGTGAGGGTTTTTTTTTACCATTGCTACTTCATCTCTTGGACTTATTAAGCTTTTATGGAAAAGGTCATTGCAAATGGAAGTATTAAGAACGCTTTTCAATCATTCAAGTTAGCAAATGGAAAAATATTCTTGTTATGTAGTGGAGATGTGGTCTTAAGTGAAGTCCTTTGTATCTAATTGACAGAGACCCAATTTACAACTGTTCAGAGACTTCAGTACTGAGCCCTGTAAAGCACTGAAGTAATGGCACTTCACAAAATCTCTAGGCCCTCGTGTCCCATTCAGCCCTTTCTGCATCAGAGGAAAGGCCTGTACTAACTGAGTAGGTTTCTTCCCACTGTTTTACAGCTTGTGCATGATAACTTATTGCTGCTCAATATAGAGACTAATTTTGCATCTGGATAATCTCTTGGGGAATTAGAGCTTGGGCTGGAGTTCAGTGCTGGACAGCTTCAGTTTTGCAGCAGTTCTCGCAGGTTTCTCCTTCTCCTTGGCCTGATATTTGCTGCTAAGGTAGGTGTGAAGAGGGAAGATCGAAGGGGAGCTGATTGTGTCATGCAGGAGTGTGTAGGGTGACATGGGAAGCCCATGCAAACCAGCGTGGGGGGATGTGGGTGTGCTTGAGTTAGGCTGAACGTCCATGCATGGGCGCTTGCCAAGGGCTTCCACAAGTCACAGCTGGGTTGCCTCACACCTGCAGGTCCTGCAGAAGGGGCAGGTTTTTCTCAGGGTGGAATCAGCCAAGCGGCAAACCAGAACAGCTGTAGCAGATGACACCACTAAGGGGGACACCCCTTTCTGGTAATTGGTCTCTGCTTGGTCTTGGTTTCAGAGCCAAGAATGTGTTGTGCTCCAGACGTTTCTGTGCAAACTCTGCCAGCTTTGTGTTCTGTGGAGCTTCACCGAGCTGCTGGAGTTCACAGAGAAGGAGCTGGGCAGGAGGACGTCCCACGGGCACGGCCCCGCGCGGTGCCGCAGCAACAGCAGCAGCTTGGTGCTGAGCAAGCAGGCAGCGAGAGGCTCTGCAGGAAGGTCTGTGCCGGCTGCACTCCTGCTCCTGCCTGGGCACCAGGTCACGGCTCGCCGAAGGGGAAGGCTCCAGCTCAGCCTCGGTGCGGGCATTTTAAGTGACGGGGGCTTTTTGCGCCCGCAGCCCTGAGGTGTCCACCATCTCCTGAGTCATTAGAGGAAGATTTTGGTCCCCGAG
>NW_009704439.1:0-1149 GCF_000703405.1 Apaloderma vittatum
CAGCTGCTCCATCTCTGGACAGGCAGGACCAGTGACAGGGAGAGTTGGCCACCACCCAGGCACCTTGTCCCCGGGGATGAGAGTCGCCTTCTCCATCCCTGTCAGTACAGATGTGCCACGGCACGAACCATGCACAGGGACTGGGAGCACCTCTTGCTGCTTCAACTCGGACTCAGCCAGAAAAGCACATTTCAGCTCCATTTTTCATAAAGGACAGTTTCCTGTCACAAGTGTGCATGATGAGGAGGGACACTTCTCGGCAGCAGTGGCTTGCAGCAGAAAAAAAAGGTCAAAAGCAAAGCAGGGCAGGGCCCTGCAGCATCCCAACAGGCTCCTGTCCTGCCTGGAGCCCAGGTTTCACATCACATCCAGGGGGAACATCCCAGACAGATGGGGATGGGCTGGACAGGCACTGCCTGGCTCACAGCTTGCTGCCCCATGTCACACACGTAGGGCTTGGCGGGACACAAACGCTGTGGTGTGATGGCAGAAACCACTGAGGAAAGCTCAGCGGGGATGAGCACCACACCAGGCAGCTGCCCCATGTCCCTCTCACCGGGCAGCTGCTGAGGGGGGCGGCTGGCACGCAGAGGACGCACCACACCGCAGGTTTATTTTGATAACCCCCCTTCCCCTGCTAATAAGTTTTGTCACTATTTTTAGTGCATTTGATTAGGATAATAAGTAGCAGCTGATTGACAGCTCTTTAAGACTTTGAATGGTTTGTAATTCGTACTTCACTAATATTCGCTGGCAATAATTGCACAGCGGGATGGAAGGTGGGGGAAGCTGCAGTCTCAACTCCAGGCTGCAGCACATACAAATAAGGCTGCGGCGTGTACGCACGTGGTGCCCGTGTCGCTGTCGCCCGCACACGCTGGGCTGCTGGGGCTCCCGGGCACACACTGCAAGGCCATGGATGTGTTTAGACAAAATGGGACCAAAAAAGCCACAGGGGAAATCCAAGCATGGCTCAGCCCAGGATCAGCCGCGCACCAGGGTGGAGAGGTGCAAGATGCTCCAAAAGGGAAAGGACAGGTCCCTGTGTGGTTGCCAGGAGGATGGATGCACTTGCATCCCTCAGGCTCCCAGGTTTGGGTATTTGGTGGCTGAAAATGGCTGCCCCAGCCCCGTGGATGGGGCTGTGAT
>NW_009704439.1:1244-1527 GCF_000703405.1 Apaloderma vittatum
ACTCCACCCAGGCAGCAGCTGGAGGGGAGGGTGACAGAGCTAAGCCCAGCTGCACACCCTGCCCAGGGCAGAGGCCTCAGCAAGAGGCTTCCCTCACCCTCCCCTCCCCAAAAGCAATTAAAAATGCAGCACACTCAGCTGCACAACTCAGCTCGGATTATATCACCGCACGCGAGACAGTGGCATCCACGTCCTCCCCCGCCGGCGCTGGAAATGCTGCCTGCCCTGCCCAACACCTCCCTCCACCCCCCAAAAAAAATAATTAACTGGCAAGTGGGGATGC
>NW_009704440.1:0-29724 GCF_000703405.1 Apaloderma vittatum
ATTATTAAGGGCATGACCCGGAGCATGCTGATCTAAGGGGAAGAATTCATATTGACTTCAATGATCTTTGGTCCGATGCCTAAGTAAACTGAAAGCCATAAAAATAGATTCACACACATATCCCCAACAATAGTAATTTATTTATTGGTATTATACGCCAAAATAAAACAAATACTATTAGTTCATTTACATTTTACAGTTGTTACTATTAGTTCATATTACTTAATCTATATGCCTATATTACTTAATCTATATCCTCTTCCAATGGAAAGGCAAATCTTTAATACTAGGGAAATACGATAAAAATATTTGATGAAATAACACTTTAGGAAAGTGAAACAGTTAGTCTGTTAAAGCTGAGAATATTCTGCAGGCATTTTCTCTTTGGCTACATCCTTGCCTAGCAGGTCTCCAAGACAGATTCACATGTGCCTCTGAATTGCAGCAGCTCCCTGCCTGTCTAGGGGTGAGCTCAACTGCAGAAGTCGGTGCCAAAATAAGATCCACCAGGACATGAGCCTGGAATTGGGGCACCCAAATAACAGCTGGGAGCTCATAGTCTGTCAGACAGGTTCTCCTCAGAACAAGTTAAAAGCAAGGTCTATCTCTTAAACCTACCAAAGTAGTAGAAACAGCACGAAAATCTAGATTAAGCTGGCACATGGCAAACTATTGGTCCAATTTTGCATTGCTGTTTTTTCCAGCATCTTCTCATAACAGCTCTGAAGCCATTTCATATAGTGGATTGAGATGAAATGCACCCTCGTGCAGAAAGTTGTCTTTCAGTTGAACCTTTACGAAGCCTTTACAACATAAATGGTGTTTATTTACCCTCACCAAGTTTGCTGATGACACAAAACTGGGAGAGGTGGCTGACACACCAGAAGGTCGTGCTGCCATCCAGCATGATCCAGACAGGCTGGAGAGCTGGGCAGAGAGGAACCTTATGAAATGCAACATGGGCAAGTGTAGGGTACTGCATCTAGGGAGGTATATAAGCCCATGTATCAGTACAGGTTAGAAGCTGACCTGCTGGAAAGCAGCCCTGAGGAAAAAGACCGGAGTCATGGTGGACAACAGGATGACCATGAGCCAGCAACGTGCCCTTGTGGCCAAGGATGTCAATGGCATCCTGGGGAGCATGAAGAAGGGTGTGGCCAGCAGGTCGAGGGAGGTTGCCCTCCTGCTCTACTCTGCTCTGGCGAGGCCACATCTGGAGTCCTGCGTCTACAATTCTAAAACACTTCCAGGCTCCTCGGTTCAGGAAGGACAGGGAACTGCTGGAGAGGGTATAGAAAAGGGCTACAAAGATGATCAGGTGACCAGAATATCCCTCTTACGAAGAAAGGCTGAGGGACTTGGGGCTTTTCAGTCAGGAGAAGACCGAGGGGAGATCTTACCAATTCTTATAAATACTTAAAGGGTGAGTGTCAGGAGGATGGGCTCCGTCTTTTTTCAGTGGTGCCCAGTGACAGAATGAGTGATAATCAGCACAAACTTAAAAACCAGGAAGTTACATCTAAACATAAGGAGTAACTTCTTCACTGTGCAGGTGGCTGAGCACTGGAATAGGATGCCCAGAGAGGCAGTGGAGTCTCTGTCTCTGGAGACATTCAAAACCTGCCCAGATACCACCCTGTGCCATCTACTGTAGGTGATCCTGCTCTGGCACGGGTGTCGGACTAGATGATCTTACAAGGGCACTTCCGACCCCTAACATTCCGTGATTCTGTGATTCTGTGATGGGGTGATACAGTCTGTGACACCAATTTGATGTTATAATTCAATATGGGACAAGGTAGCTTAGCACGCATATGTGACTTTCTTCCCAGAGGTTTGCCCTTAAAAAAAAAGGCAAGATAACAACAGAGAGACTTCTTACGTTTCAAGCAAGATCAGGCTTACCACTAAAGAAACAATTATTAATTTGAATTGACCGTTGTCAAAACATTCAAAGATGATGCAGAAACCAAAATCATCCCCCTGGCACAAAACCTGCAGTGGCAGGGAAGAAACCAAATAAATATATTTTTATGTCTGTAAGTACCATCCGTAAAGAAAGACCCTACATTAAAAATAAAGGCAAAAATTCCCAGCATGGAAATAATTGTTTAGTTACTATGAATAGAAGAAAATACATTTCTTTGAGATTAACTCTGTGTCAAGTTCGGAGCCTTGAAAGACTGCCAGCTGTCCGGGCATACATATTTTACCACTGAAGTATGCTTTTGTTTCAGAACAGTTGAGACCCCCCAAAATGATGTAATCCCCAGCGGAAGACTGACAAGCTTTGAGATATTCCAAAACACACATGACACATGAAATAGCAAGTAATCAGTGTAACTATATTGTATATTATCCTGCGTGAATCCAACAACACAAAACTAATGCACCAGATAACAGCATTGCTTTGAGCGAACCAGGAGTAGAATGTCACAAAGATTTTTACAAAGAAGAAATCATTCAAGAAGGACAATTATCTACATGGGTGGAGGAAAGAAAGATGGAGGGGAACATATGCCTTCCATAATTAGGGGCCCGATTATACTGTAGCCGAAAGGGATTTTTTACATTTTAAATTTGATTACATTTCAGAATGAAGCACGCTAATTGGTATTTCTGCAGTCTGAAGAAAAAATCAGCTACTTGGGGAGGGGAAAAAACCAACAAAAACCAATGACCTTCATTCCATCTATGCCTAATATCTAGTACTTTCGCCTGAAGTATTCATGGTCCCTTTTTGATTGCTGAAGCTGTCTCTGGGAATAAGTGCTCTAATGACTCATCCAAGTTTATCTCTTCAAAACCAGGAGGGAGATACTAGCAAATATACCAGAATCAAATGGATATTCAATCCAACAATCACAGCTGCTACAAGGGAAAACCAAACCAAACCGTTCCGTCTACCACTACGAGACTAGAAGTTATTTGCACAAGCAGCACACAAGAGGACACCTCAAGCCGAGGGCCATCAAAGGAGTTAGTTAAGGGACACGTGCATTGTGAAGTGCAGAACCCTCCACTTACTGCAAAATAAAAGGCATGATGCACTCCCAGTTCCCATCTACCTGCCAAAAACACTGTGTTGCTGGAGAAGCAGATGGCAAATTAACATGGAAAATGGAAGCAGAAATCACAAAGTTTGTCCTTCTTGTCTCATAAAACCAGCTGTAAATACGGATGTATTATGACTTAGACGTATTCTTCTTTCTTGAAATACATACTAGATAAATGTGTATTTTCTGCACAGAAGTATGCTGTCTAAGACACAAGAACTGACAAGGAACCACCATGAACGTAACTTAGGAGCCATGAACTTGAAGCAAAATATTCAGGCATTTAGACATGGATAGTGCTGGTGAAGGGAGGTGGAACTCTCAATATAAGACTATTTCTGAACAAAGAAGGGGTTTGTAGAATGTGAAGCAAAGAGAAAGGCACGAGTAACTATGAACAAAAATAAAGTAACATTCACCCTTTGCTACCTGACCTGATGAAGGGCCCTAGGAGCAGCTTGGGCACTGACCATCACCATCCCGCTGTGGCTCCTTGCAGACATGTCACAAGCCAGGCAGGTACACCTGCTCCTTGGGTACATAACCAGTCTGGTGAAGGATGGCTCCCACATCTCACCCTTGGGAATGGAGGGTCAGGTACTTCATACAGCTGGTTCAAGGCACCCAACAACATGAATCATGCTCTTGAAAAACCCCTTTCTGTTGGTCACAAAAAGACAAAGAGACAGGCCCTTGAAAAACCTCTTTCTGTTGGTCACAAAAACACAAAGAGGCTCTTATTTTTAAGCCTGGGTTAAACTAGGGTGGTGGAAACAAACCCAGTGCACTCCACTTCCATCCCTGATCACTACAAGTGGAGGAGTAACGGAGGAACCGAGGAGTTTTATGGAGCTATACAAAATAAGTGTAATGCCTTACCGCCTACAGATGGGAGCCTAGGGAGACCAAAGGCAGACTTTAGAAGAAGGTAAACAAAAAAAAAAAAAAGTGTACCAAGGAGTTAAGGGTGGACTGGGATCCCTGGTGATGAAGAAGCAGAGGGAAGAACTGGGGCAGTGTGCTGGAAATAGGGTCAGATGGACAGGGAGGAATATGAGATGGACAGCAGGGGAAAAGAGCTGTGACATGAAGAGAAAAAAGAAGCTAAAGGAATACAGGCAGAAAGTCTCAGATTGAATCAATTACTCATAAACCTCAGTACTCTGTTGCTGTCAAATACCTGCAAAGCCCCTGTGGTATGTTTACCCACTGGTAAACATTTGGTCCATTTGGAAGACAACCTGCTATTGCATTGATCACTTTGCTAGTGCAAGAAGCAGACAGCTATGATGTGCAGCCAAATTATTTGAACCTGCCAGTAAAATAAGTATCATTCTCTACAGTCAAAATGTTGTTTCAGCTTTTAAGTGTTTTGTTTGCTTACTCCAGAAACTATGTCGAAAGCATCAAAGGAACAGCAGTGAGTTTGTGAAGGCAAGCGCTCCAAAGTTAACAAATGCCAGAATTACAGTTACTCCGCATGAACGACATTAAGATACGGATGCAATCAATTAGCCCCTACTATTTCCTTTGCCATTTCTTCCTCACTTAGCACACCAGATTTGCAGCAATGTGAGCAGAATATGGACAAGTTGGCAGAAAGGGACAGAAGAGGAAAAGATGATGAAGAAACTGAAGGATCAGATTTCTCTTTCTCTGACTCCCAATTCTCACCTGCTGTTAGGCAAGGCTACCAGAGGCAAGACTCTTTTCCAATTTTTATTTTATTAGGTTTTTTCTCTTTTGCAGCCTCCGTTCTAATAAGTCGCCTTTAAGCTAACACAGCAGTGCCTCTGCCATGTCTATATATTCTTCAATTGCTTGACATTTTAAGAGAAAAAAGGCAGAATTCCCACTGGGATGATGGCATACCTCTGGGGAGCCTCCGGGGTACACGCACGCTGATGTTCAGAACGGCCTGGGAAAGAAGTTCCGCCTGGTGAACAGGCAGCAGCAGTACTTCTCTGTGGCTATAAGCATTTCCCACAGACTGTTTTATAACTCTAATTCTACCTATCTCACCCTCTATTACTTTTTTTTAAAGTCTTGGGTGCTACAGCAATGTACATGGTGTATACAGATCCGCAAGGCAAGTATGCACAGAAAGCACCAGAGACAAAAGCCTGAAGGAGATTTGAATAAACCAGGAACGTTCACACGTTACATTCATATATTCCCCACATGAACACAAATCCATGCAAGTCAAATACGTGTTTGCATTGGTTTTCATTAAACAAATGTGTCTAATTGGCTATGACTGGCTATTGCCACCTCTCATCAGGCAACTATTTCCACAATAATGTTTATTTTAATGAACAGAGCTGGAAATTAAAAGAGAATCAGACATCTGGTTCTAAACTAGCCTCAGTGATGCATAATGCTTTCTAAAATTGTGTGTAGGGCATAAACATCACCATTATTTACACAAAACTCTCACCAGAGCTCCCTCAATCCAATTCTACAAACATTACTTTCGTTGCCTGACAAAAGGATATCCAAGAATGTAAAAGAGAGGAGAAAAAATCCTTAGGCTACGATCTGTGAACTTTCCTGTCTTGACAGACCACAGTCCCAGTGTCTGCAAAAGAGAGGAGGGTCACAGCAAAATGTAACTTGACCTGAACTCTAACCACCAGAAGTGACACTTACTCAACTATAAAATTTAAAACTAAACAAATAGGTAGAAAGGGACTATAAGAGCACCTTCTCCATGTTGTTTTAAAATTCAAGACCGTGAGAGATCTGCCTCTTACGTTTATAGTAAAGGCTTGTACACGTGAAAAAAATCGTGAGAAAGTTTTCTACCTCATTTAAATAAGGTAGCACTTTTGAACTTGTGCAATATGTGACAATACTTAAATGTTATTCAGAACAAAATGGTAGCAGCACTAAATATAGTTCTAAGGTATTTAAGATATTGAAATTGTTGTATCAAGGCTGACAGATTAATGAAAACATTTAATTCTGCTTATTCCCTTACAGTAGATTTGATCCATAGACAAAACTACAACAATTTATGGCAAGGACAAAAGAACTACCATCACCACTGAGCTGAAGAAAACACCTAGAGATACGTAAAGCCAAGTTATTTCTCCTTGCCTTAGTGGAGGGAACGTTGTCTCTCCTACCTTCAAGGTCCAGCACACAGCACACTATTTAAAACAGATATCAAACTGACAAGAATTAGAATACTTAGAAACTTTTAGAAGGTGTTCAAATGTAACAAAGCAAATATTTCAAGCAAAAATATTTGTGTCTGTGTGCAAAAGAAAACAAACTCCCAAAAGTCTCATTAATTTTCTGTTATATGGGTGGTGACTACTAGCAAGTCTTTTTGTCTTGTTTTTGCTTGGTTTGTTTTATTTCTTTAATTTGACAGTTATTTACACACCATTTTTGGTTTCCCTGGCTGACTGTGCTCTGCAAAACAGCAAGAATTTACTTATAATTTTATAATAGGCCAAAACTTGAAGGTTTTGCAAGGAAGTGACTCATATGGAAAGAAGAAAAAAAAAGGATTTAACCATCCCACATATGTATAAAAGTACCTTTGTAAAAGTTACCTAATTCTAAAATGGCTTCTGTTTTAATTGTATGCTTAAAGCAAAGAGATGTGTAACATCAGAAACATCTTCTAGATGTTATTGAATTTGCATGCTGAAAAATAATACAAATCATTAATGAGAATTGCACCATATCAGTTTCCTGTTGCAGTTGGCTGTCCTGTTAAGTTGGCAGCGAGACAGCAGCCTGCAGAGCTGCAGGCATATGTCTCATGTTAAAAAAGAAAAAAAAAAGACTTCATGTTATAAACACTTCAATGAAAATTACTATCCAGTTTGGAGCCAACTGAGACCAGGTGCTGAAGACAAAATAAACAGACAACATATGAAAGTTTTAAAAAAATAAGAAAAATCCCCAATGCCACTGGGCTTCCACTGGGATTGTCTTCTACCACACTTTTTAACGTACATCCAAATGAAATCCAAACAAAATAACCCTGCATGTGTACAAAGCAGCCTGATTTTCTCACATTTAGGACCACAGCTTTCTAACACTGATTTTTAAGATACGCCCCATAAGACCTACAAAAAACACTCGTAGGCAAATTTAGATACACATTAATCCAGAACACTACTGACATTTGTCTCTCAAACAATGGACTAGGAAACCTTTCCTGTTTCCCAGCTGACAAAAAGCCCAGGAATCCACCCAGGCAGACACACAAAGCCTGAAGTCAGCGACCGCTTATTTGGCTCGCTTGTCTCACATTTGCCGTCCTCAGGTTTTGAATAAAAATTGGAGAAAGCCTTTAGAAAGTTCATGGCAGAAAGGTAATAAGGTCTTGGAGAGCTCAAGGGTCCCAAGGAGAGCTAACAAAAATTAGGACACATAGTCTGCGCCTGTAGAGTCAGTGGCTGAAGCAGAGCGGGAACGTACTGAATTCGGGGCGTACCCAATTTCTCCCCGTTTTTGCAGAGAGATCATAGCAATTGCCACGAATCCTTCTGACTGTTGTGTAAATCAGGTGAATAACCTGGGCCATGTGAAGCGATCTTTTTTCCCTGGTAGTTCTGTTGCCGTGAAGTAAAGGACGGAACCGCTGCAGCAGTGGCAGCATTTCAGGGTTAATTAAACCGCAGGATCTCCCTGGGCAGGCCCTCTCCCACGGCCAGGCTGCAGCTTTGCTCGTGTCTTCCCGGTGCTCCTGGCAGGGCCAACATCAGATCCACCATCCTCTGGGACTGCTGGACCACAAATACCTTCCACTGGATCGTGTCCAAAACGCATCGAGAAAATAATACAGATACTAGGGGGACATCTTACACCCTCTGACAGTCAGACAGGGATATTTTAAGCACCTATAAAATCAGCAGGGGCAACAGGAAAAAAAAGCCTCCTGAACATTCAACCCCCATTTCAGAATTGGGAATAAAACAGTCTGGGTTTCCTCTGGCTGCAGTAACAATCTCTGTGCTGTGGCAGGATGAAGCTATTTAGCTCTGTCAACAGAGACTACATTTTGTCAACCAGCACAAAAGGAAAAACTCACTCCAGCTGTGCCTCATCTGCACGCCAGCAAGGGAGGGCTCTGTGGGGCAAGGACCATCTTGTTACTGGGGGAGACACAGGGAGCATAGGAGAAAGAGAAAGAAACTTTGCCATAATATGAGATTACTTTCTTATTTATCATTTGATTGAAGCCATCCTGTGAGAAAGTTCTTCTTCCTTGTAATGCATCCAAGATGATGGCAGCAGCCCTGAAGTTTGCACAGCCAGGCCACACCAGCATTTACAGCTCCTCTCTATATCACAACAGATACAGCTCTACACAGACCATACTCAGTGGCATTTTTGGCGTTTCCCTTCATAACTGAGCAGCAGTTATGACTTGCAGGCTACAAGACAGAGTAGATTCCTCAAACACCACAGCCTATGATCATGCACATACAACAGCCTATGCTGGTGGGAAGAGGTCTTCTGCCCAACTCAAACTGGAGTGCAAAGCTTTTCTCCTAACATTAGGCATGAAAACGACTCTTTAGCACCAGGGACTAGAAGAAGTTAATCAGTATTTCAGAGAGAAGCCCGTCTAGTCATTTAAAATGTTTATAGCTATTTGATATGTTGAGGTATTCCCCCACCCTCTGTAACCCAGTCTATGAACTTTTAACATAAACAATTTAGCTTATAAACCTTCATTCTGGTGGGGAGCTGATCCCTATCTACTAAATCTACTGGCAGCCAGACTCCCACACATGCCTGGAATCAAGGAGCAACCCTTAAACCCGAGTCCTGTACCCAGGCAGGCAGGACTGCCCCAGCAGGACCCAGAATCGCTAACACGTGGGTCTTATTTTTTGTGCAGACAATTCACCCTCAGAGCTCCTGAAGCACGAATGGGCAAAATGGCTTGAAGACAGCACAGCTTGTTAAGACTTCTCTCAATATTCAAACAATGAACTTTGAATTTCTTGAATTATGTAATCTTTTAAACTCAGAAGGGGCAATATTTTGATTTTTTCTATTACTTCCCTAAATGATAGCAAGAAACAACTTGGTTGCAGTTTTTTTTATTTTGGATCAATATAGCCAGTTATAGCTCTCAGCATAAATACCTATACTACATAGAAATACCAGATTAACCCTTCTCTAATTTGTATACGTGTTGCCATTAATCATAGAATGGTTTGGGTCTGAAGAGACCTTAAAGATCACGTAGCTCCAACCTCCCTGCCTTAGGGGTTTGTAGCAAGGATTAAACTCTCAAAACCTAGAAAAATAAAATTTAAAAGTGCAAATGTTTTACCTAAGTCATGACTTTTTTCCCTCATCAGTTCTGTTGTGAAACTCAAGGATTGCTTGGAAATAAACTATTACACAAGGACTAGCCTTTCACTAAACTAGTGGAAACTGTATTAATTTCATAGAAAATACTCTTGATAAAAGCATGGAAAATTTGAAATCACTCAGAATTTACTCTTTGATTTTATATTGTTAACTAGAGGTAGGTTC
Organism: Apaloderma vittatum; assembly: GCF_000703405.1. NCBI lineage: Eukaryota > Metazoa > Chordata > Aves > Trogoniformes > Trogonidae > Apaloderma > Apaloderma vittatum. Next base: position 9,573 of record NW_009704440.1, read on the forward strand.
ACAGTATTTCCTTGAACTGCACGAATGGTGGGGGCGAGGACAAAAACCCCAGCATATGCCTGAGCTGCACCTCCCCTGTGAAGCTGGGGAAGCCCTCTCCCTCACAAGGCAATCTAAGGGGGCTACATTATAACCTCAGCCAAGGACCTAGTTTCATACCCACCTACCCATAATACAACTAGGTTTTAGAAGTTGTTGCTCCACATCAGCAGTGAAGTCAAGACTACAGCCAAATAAAAGTGACTGTATGTACGTCCTCTGATGGAACTAGCTGTCCTTATCTAGGAATGTAAATGCTTACTGTAGAATCAGGATTGATTTTAGGATTCATGATACTTAGGCCACGCTAGCAGTAAGGTAATGATATCTTCATTAGCATGTAACTTCATTAATATGCAACATCTCCCCCAAGAATCGTGTGCTGAGGACAAGCGGAAGCAGCCAAGACACCGTGTGTCTCACCCAATAGGGTTAACGCCTACACTTCAACACACAGAATTTAGAAAAAGAGGGGAAAAAGTCCAGAAATCCACTTTATGATTAAAAATCCCATGTTTTAGAAGCTGAAAAACGTTGAGGCACATGAGGGTTCCTGCCACACCTACATTTGAGAGGGTACAACTGATACCTACAGCCCCACCAGCTGAGAGTCAGGGCAGGCGGGCAGCACACGTGGCTGTCCCGCAGCGCCCGGGGCTGGGCCCCATGCCCTGTCCTCCTGAGCACACCACAAAAGGCAGATCTGCGAAGCTCCCACACAGATCTGCAGACGAAAAAGAGAGAACGGCGCAGCTGAAAAAATACATTTTTAATTGCTTTGCGGCTCTGCTAGTATTACTTTTGCATACGTCTGTAGTTGTACGCAGCTCTACGTGGACATTTGCTAAGCTAGATGAACAGATAAGATGATAAAATAAATAGAATATTTTACATGTGGGGTTTTTTTTAACAGCTGCCAAGAAGACACACCTCCCCCAAATGCCCCCAAACCCAGCACTCTGTTGAAAAGCATCATTTTCCATTATGTTTTGGTCTATTCTGTTTCCCCTCCGATTTGTTACATTCTGCTGGAAACTGTGATGAAGAACATATGTCTCTGGTAAATTACACCCAGGAGAAATCTTGGAACTGTTATATTCAGTTTTATTACCCTAGGCATTAAGATAGCCTGCCACAACATGCATTATTTAACAGTTCCACCAAACACAACACCACTAATATACTTTTATAGTATTATGCATGCAAAAAAATTGTGTCATATTTCTTAAATTTCATTCTGTGATTAGCATGTTGCATTTTCATTGTAATTAACAGTTCCAGGATATTTTTAGTGCTCCAGTGAAACAAGGTGTTACATAAATGCAGAATGTTATGGTACAAATATTTTGGAAAACATATGTGCAGGCAACAATAAAGTTGAGAAGCCTAACACTCAACAACCAGGAAATTGTGAGTGCTTATGCTTCTTTCACAATATAAGCTTACACAAGAGCTGCATCTTAACATATTCTGCAGAGGACTGTAATCACCTCAGCTACAAGGAAACCTCGTGTGGCCACCTGGACTGGCAGACTAACCGCTCCAAGAACCACTTTCTTTTCCACTTCTGCAAACACGCATCCAGCTTCACCAGGTAACACCAAAACTCAAACACAGCATAAACACCTCTTGTGCATGGATGAGCTGCAGGGAGGTTTGTGCTAGTTCTGTGAAGCAGTCACATCACTGGAGATCTCTGGAGATCTCCTATAGGCACAGACTCGGGCAAGCATAAGTAAGTTTAGATTTAACAAGTATAAAAGAAATAAAAGGTACCTTGTATAAACTCAGCTATCACTTTGACTGATGGCTTGACCTCAAAAGTCATGTTTTCTAAAGTTTTATGAGGGCTTTGCATTTTATTTCTCACGTGACTCTATGGGAACAACAAATAAAACCAACAAGAATGTATATTTATCAAGACTGCACACCTTCCACACTTTGCAGAGAAGAGGAAAGCAAAAGGCTTAGGCAGCAGTTCAGAGCCACAGCTGAGATACAGCTTTTAATTTCAACTTAGATCAACCAAATGGCCTTAGTACAGTGTTGGGTCCAAACTAAAATCAAAACATCAGGCACCAGGTGTATCGGGAAGCAGAGCACAACGTCCCCTCTGTTCACAGAAATGTAATCACTAACACCTGAAAATGTAATTTAATGCTTTTCTTCTTCAAGTTCCAAACTGAGTCACACAAGCCTGAGAGCACCAGTATACTTCATGAACTGCAAACTGAGATCCAGAGAATGTTACTTGCTGAATATCATATAGAGTCACACTTTATTAGTACTTATTCATCATGTGTAAGAATAACTGTGGTGTTCAGTCCATATGCTGAGCGCAGCCATAGCTAACAAAAAATACACTATATAATCATGAAATTGAAGACTGTGCTACACCGCACACAGGAGTCAAATGATGTTGCATGGGAAACTGAGTTACTGGCATTTCTCAACTATGAAGCGCTTGGCTTTGCAGCTTATGTATTATTACCACTGTACATGTTTTTAAAGGCAGCAGTGACTTTTGCTGTTGCTATAACCAAAGCTGTCCAATTGTGCATTGCCAGCAGGGTTTGGAAGTTCAGCCTGCAGCTCTGCAGGTTAAGCTACTCAATTAAGGGCAGATTTACTGTAGAATGGATATTGAATATTCAGGAACTGAGGTCTCACATGGGAACCTGGAGGCGAGGAGGGAACCAGCAGGCAGTGTCTTGAACCCATCCAGGAACTGGCTTAGTTTTCTCTCCCGACACATCCAATTTACCGTTCTTCCTACCACTTACTTTGATGGAAAGCTGAAAACAAAAGACTGTCAACATTTTGCTTTGTCCTGATCACGAAGGAGAGATTCCAAGAATTACTGAAATTTATTTCAGTCTAATTAATGTATGTCAGCATTTAAGACCAAGAAAAGTTTTCTCTTGTTTCTTAAAGTGAAAAGATGGCAGAATGCTGTCCACGATCTGTCCAGATCTGTGGCTGTTGCTAACTTAGAGAGCTGGGCTGGCCTTCTGAAAATATCTGCTAAAAGGAACAGCCGGCCTGGAGTTCATAGTACATTCTGCCGGACGCAGGAGATGTCCCAGCATTTTATCTGCTATTGAACTGAAAGGGGAAAAAGGCGCTGCCATCTATTCCCCACCTTTCAGCCCTGCTACTACGAAGAAAGTCGTCCTGCTGCACCTTTGAAAGAAAGTTTGTGGGTGCTCCTATGGTTCAGACTTGCTTTGTCACTAGAGCAGTGAGGAAGGTACCCAAGGTTCAGAGGGAAGCAGGATGTAGAACACAGGCCTGGTGAAATACAGGTCAAGGAAGAGTAGGTCTAAGGCTGCTCATGTGTTCTCAGTCTTCCAAATTCAACTGTACTGCAAATATTGCAAATTACAAATTCAGCAAGTTCTGCTAATGCTGAGAAAGTAATCCGTTGGGTGAATAAAAACTTGAGAACTACCTAAGGGGCATTCCTAGAAATTCAATTTTATACTGTCCTCCCAAGGAAAACCTTTTTTGGGTCATGACAATAAGTTTTAATTTTTTTCCCCCCTCTTTTATGAATAAGTCAAAAGAACTGCTGTTCTAATAAGATGTAAAACCAATGAATTCTGATAAACCAAAAAAACCATGCAAATAGGACGAAATACCATCACACATTCATGAAGAAAGCACAATCATGGTTGTCCTAAACACACAGATACAGAAATTGAAGGATGTAAGGCTTTGTGCTATGCAATTAACTTCATAACGTAATAATTATATGCTTGGTCTCAAACTACCTGTATTAGGTCTGGCTGGGATGGAGTCAACTTTCATTACAGCACCATGTATGGTGCTATGTTTCGGATTTGTGGCTAAACCCATGCTGATAACACGAATGCTTTGGCTGTTGTTGAACAGTGCTTGCACTGCATTATGTAGAAAGACAGGAATAATTTTATTTCATAAACCAAATAATCTTTGTACTGAAACATTTATTCACCCATCCATCTGCCCAGAATTTGAGAGCAAAGACCCAGATATTCACTTTTACTCATGAAACAAGCACACTGGAAATCAAGCATACAAGTATTTAATAAAAAAACCAGAATTATTGACAGGTTAACAGAACATAAGACAAGAACAATGTCTATTTTGATCTCCATCTGTGCTTGCAACTACATAACCTGAGAGCATAGAGGGCAACAAGGGAAGCATCTAAGTACACAAAAGTGCAGCTTCTCTTTGGTACTTGACTGAAGTTTTAGAGACTTCAAAATCTGTCTCCTTGAAACTGGTAAAACTGTTGTTCAAAACACTGCTGATGATAAGAGAAAAGGCAAAATGACTGCACTGCATGCAGTAGAAGACACCACTGAAGTTGTGAAGGAAGTGCCATATAGTGAACCAGATGTGCCGTGCATATTGAAAAACAGGAGAGTAAAAGTCTACAAGAAGCCTGGACACTGTAAGCACCATGGCCAGGAGCGTTAAAATATATGACTGAACATGCCCATTCCTACAGTAAGTCTTTTAACCATTATAGTATTTTACACTCAAAGCAACGGCACACCAGTCAGAACACACCTGTATTTTGAAGTACAAGAATCCACAGGGAACAGTACGAGAATAACCAACCACAGCATTATTCCACTTCCCTTGAGACTTCCCACTTAGGCCCATTCTTGGCAAAGACTCATTTGTGAGCTCCTCACATCTTGTTTTATGTTCACATGCTCCCTACCTCAAAGGTGACCTGCTCACTCTTAGTAAATATTGAAAAAATTGACCACAGGAAGCAAGATCCCTTCTGCCATTCAGATACGCCACCCTCGAGCCATAGTTCATTCATTTTAACAAATGTTTTAACAATTCTATTTTTTTTCTAAAACGTAACACCAGCAGCAAGAGGTTAGGGCTTTCCTGCTCTATGAGTGCTCATCTATAAAAAGGCTTAGCGTGCTATTTTTAAAGGCTAATGTTCATGTTGTTTCAGCAAAAAGCTCAATGTTGGGTTTCGACACATTTCCTCTTTTATGCCAGACAGGCGAGCTTCTCATATTCACAAAGCAAGTGTGGTTCACTGAACATGTTTCCAGAATTAATTTTGACTTCCCAGGGTAAACTTTACACTGATCAATAAAAGAAATTGTGGAAAAGATTACCTTATGAAAACACACAAACTTGGCCAACCTTTAACAAAAAGAACAACTTGTAGAGCTTTCATCAGACTCAGCACTCTTCAAGGACAGCCTGTCAGCATTTGGCATGTATGAACATGGGAGATGGAACAAATCTACAGGAAATCCTTGTGCTTACTCATCTACTCTCAGCACCACAGACGAGTCAAGCCACTGTTATATGTTTCTCCCAGCTCCTGTGTTCCCAGTCATCCAGTTTCTCACCACAAAAGCAGAAACTTACCTGTTATTTTCTGCAACAAAGGAGATGGCTCTGGCTCATCACAAATGGCCTTGACTAGGGCCTTTTTCACCTTTTCTTCAGCTGTGTCCAGCTCTTCTCCACTTCTGATTTCTCCAACCACAGAATACATGTATACCAGCAAGACAAGAAAGTCCTCACAAGTATAATCATCTTTCATCCTCTCGTTGTAAGACTTGATCATCGGCAGTAACTGGTTCAAGACACTGGGCATCTCTGATTCGCCGATAGTCTGAAAAACAGAAGGGAGACTGTGTCAGATTGTCCCCATAATGCTTATCAGTTAGCATCAGACATACTCCTGCCTGCATCTGCAAGTTATTTGTTCTCAAAAGAGCAGCACTCATCTAATGAAACATTATTCATTATTTGTGTTTTCATTCCCGTTCGGTCCCCATGTGTTGCCTGATCTAGTCGAGAGGTGGCATCCCTGGCGGCAGGGAGGCTGGATTAAAATGATCTCTAAGGTCCCTTCCAGCTTAGGCCATTCTATGATTCATTTGTCAGCACATGGTCCTGTGATTTGTGTGCTGCTCAGACAGTAAATATGTTGCTTCCTACAGGGTTTTTTCCTAGGGACTAGTGACAGCACTACCTTAGCACTTGAAAAACCTGAAGATTAGATCTTCTACATCCACCAGTATGCCAAGAAGAGGGGAACACCAGTCTCCACAGTATGGGTAGAAATGGTACACAGCACAAAGTCAAATGCTTCCTCTAAATTTTGAGCCTCCTTCTTTGGCCTGAGTTGGAACTTGAGTAGGGAGTTCAAAGTCCAGCTCCTACTGACTTCAGTTGCTATTGTGAGCTCTCAGCAAATCTGCAAACCAGACCCCATGCTTTCAGCTCAGAAACCCTGAAAATCAGAGGGAACCACGTGTGAAGCACACAGTTCAAGTGACCAGCATGGTTTCATAGAAGAGCTCTATGACAGGAGCAAGGACGGGGCAGCAACCATCAGCCTGGCATGTGCTCTGGCCCTCCTCTCCCTCTGCCTCCTTCACAGCACACTCATCACCTTCTCACGCCATGGAACAGGGGTCTTCCACACCGAAAAAAGCATTTTTTGCTAGTTCCCACAGCACATCCATGCTGTGAGGTGAGTAAGGCTAAGACCACGTGGAAGTGTGGAGAAGTACATGACCGTGAGGCTTAAAGATCATGAGGCAGAGAAAAAGAGAGGGAAACTGAGAGTATGCTGGGATGTCCTAGGATCTCAGCAGTTGAAATCACACTTGCTTCTTCTCATCTCTGGGGAAGAGGCATCTGTACAGCTGTACTGCGTTCAGAAAAAGGAGACTCCAGACATGGATTCCCTGAAGTTCCAGGCTGACATCCACACCACGTAACACCACAGCTGGGGCTTAGATCCACTGTGCGCGTCTCTGCCACTCAGGGCAGTGGAGTGACTGATCACAACCCGCAAACTGCCACCCTCGCTGTGCACACGCATGTGCTATGAAATGCCCACATGCTGGTTTCCTGCCATGGGTTAGTTTGCAGCTCAGCAGTGGGATCAGGTGAGCAGCGCGGCCAGTGCAAGGCAAGCAGGAGGAGCACGCTGCTCCCGTGTGAAGAGGGAGGTGTGGGAGAAGAGACGAAGAGCTGTCCTTTCTTGGAGGCAGTGATCTCTCGGGTCCATCCAAGAGGTCTCCTCCAACACTAGTACTCTGCCCCTTTGATTACCAAGCAGTAACAGTGAAAACCTGCGGCTCAATTCCTAGCAAACAGCAAAACACTGAATCTCATCATCCAGAGAGCCAAGTCTGCAAATGTTTATTCTTGGTTGTTTCTCCAGTAACACACAGCCAATATTATACCCTTTAAATAGATTCACAATAAGTAAATAAAACGCAAAATAAACAAGCCAGAAAGAGACACAGGTATGCAATAACAAAATCATGCAATTAGGTTTATCACTGCTTTTAACTAGGTGAATTTAGTTCTGAGCTCTTCTGACAACTAATAGTATTTTTTGAAACCTGGGCAGGGATTTCAGAGTCTAATTTTAGGAAAACAGAAACTGCAAATTTCATCTCCTGACATACTCCATACAACAACTCAGGGCATCCCGGGTTTGGTTGTATTTTATTTTTGTTGTTCTCTGGCAATCTCAGAAACAGTAACAGGCATCTCACAAACTCTGATTTTTATACCTACACCTATCATCTTTATGATTCCAATCACAAAGAAAGCACAAATTACTCTAGCTCTTAGTAAACCTTTTTCTAGCCTGCACTCTAGGAAACAACACTTCTGTGGACTTTGGGCCCCACCCTGCTCCTGACATAGAAGTTTTGCCATGGACTCATCTTTCAGGGACTTTAATGTGGTCATATGCTATGTTTCTATTCAAATACATACGTTAGCGAAGAATTTTCTAACTATCCACATGCTAAATCTAACAGTAAGCACAACTGTGGAGTTGAAGCCATTCATTACAAAGCTACAGTGGTCAAAAGCATGTGGGAGCCAAAAAGGAACACGTAGAAATTCAGGAGGTGTTGGCACTCTTTGTGTGTTTGGGCAGGGAGCGTTAAATCCCACATACAGCAAGTCCGGGTGCTGCTCCGCCTGGGAAGCAAATCTGTGGTGTTTGGCGCTGGTCTGGCATATGCTGGCAGCTGGACCACACCCAAGACAAGGCTGTTAGTTCCCAAATTTCAGCATGGCGCTGCCTCAGCTCAGTATTACTTGGTCTTCTCCTAAAAAGTGTCACCAAAAAATTCTCACCTGGATGCCAGTATAATAAATATCCAATCATCCATATCCCAAAATGAAAAAAGACAAAACTAGGAATTCAGAGGTGTGCAACTACCGGGAGAAATCCACTCGCAGTGAACAAAAGTCTATTCTGTCTTAAAAATCTAAGAACTGAAGATTAACCTACAGACGGGGTTATTCTGCAATAGATGACAAACTTCGATCTGTATTAAGCTGAATTCGCTTTTAAAGAGAGGCAAAGCATATGCCATGTATTATTGAGTATCATCCACCATCTACTAGCACATCATCTATTACCCTCTCCCCTCCCAAGAAACAAACTCTCTACTTCACCCCATCTCTAAATATCTCATAGCACACTCCTACAGCATCAAAGACGAGTTCTTGAAAAAGCTCTATTTCACATGCACAAATTATCCAAACGCATCGAGCACTGAGGATGCGCATGGTTGTAAAAAACAGTAGGGTCAACAGCTCCTGCCTCAAGATAGTAGCTCCTAAATGTACAAGTGTGCAGCATCTCTGGCAAACTTTCAAACATACATGATAAAAAAAAAGTTGAGTCTAAACTCTCAGGATGATTTACTGTAGGGCAGGCTAAAACTCAACAACTTGAAGCAACAATTGCCACCTCTTATCTTCAAAGTAAAAATGAAAGAGGAAAAAAAATAAAAGAGCTATAATAAACCGTTAACTTCAGAACGCATGTAGGGTCTTTCTGGGGTATGAACTTCTGTGGAATGTTTTTCCCTTATCTCTTGGGAAATGGCACTGCAGAGGACTTCAAATGGAACTGCCAAAATTCAGAGGCTATTTTGTCCAAACAGGCCAGTTGGACTGGAGCATGCGTGATAAAAAAAAGGGACTCGCAGCCTCACTGTAGAGCATGGCTCCGCAGGGAGCTGGGAAATTTGCCTCAAACAAAATCCACTGGCAGATTGTCATTATCTGGCCACCTCCGATGATTTAGAGGCTCCCTGCGCCGCAAAACAATCAATCAATTACCCTGATTCAACAACCCTAAAACACAAGTTTTAAAAATGTAACTACCCATGACCCAAATTTCCTGCTGGTTATGTTGGCCTCAGGTTAGCCCCATTTGTCTATCATCAAGGGAGCCAATAAAAATAATAAAAACAGGTCAATTCTGAGCTTTCCAAAGGCTGTATAAAACCATTAATGCTGCTTAATGCAGAGCCAGCTAAGGCCTAAGCTGTAACACCTTCTGCTCATTTGCATTGTTTGAACATTTTAATGATATAATCATATATTCTTTTGAATCCAAGGAGAGTTAGTGACAGATTTTTGTTGTTTTCCATCTCTTTCCTCCACCCTCCTTAGTTATTTATTTTTATAACTTAAGCTGTGTAATAATTTACTGTCCCTAAGGGTAAATGAACTGACGTCAATTTGCTGATTTTTGCAAAAGGCCTCAATTTTGGCAGATGGGAGGATAGTGAAGAAAGTACAAATACAATTTTTCAGCTTTTAAACACTGAACATGATATTCTGCTTCAAAAGTAACATTTAAAATGTGACTTGAAGGATGTGCAGGAATTAAGAGGAAGTTTAATGAAGCCAAGAAAAAATGCTTCACATTTCTGTGAAAGGCATTATTTTCAGTATTAAATAAATCTGTAAGAATCTAAAGCCATAAGTATCATTAGACATCTTTTACACAATAGAAAACAGAGTGCACCGGAGAGGAAAAGAAGAGGAGGGTCAGAGTTTACTTGAATTAACACGTGTCCCTGACAAAATTGAGAAGAGAACTGAGCGCTCTAATCCCTGTGCTTCCAGCCCACCGTCCTCAACACATCATTAAAAATATTAAAGTAAAAATCAACTTCAAGCAAGTGGAATTTATTTTCTTTTAAAATCCAGGAGGAAGGAGGAGATAAATCTTAAGAGACTACTTCACTATGTAAATATCCCAGCGGCTTTCCATTTAGGAAGCAAAACACGTTTAATTCCTTCAGAGGTTGCATGAGTTAACAGAATTTTTTGGAAGAGGAACCACAGAGCTTTACAACAGTGAGGAAACTTATTAGGGAAAAACAAAGCTAAAAAACAACCACAAAACCCAGCTGCAGGTAAACCAGCAGAAGGATCAGTGGAAACTCACAAGTCCTTGGGTCATTTTTTGCCCCACGTTCCTGGGCCACCCTATTGAATAGAAGCTTCGCTTATTTATAACTTAGGAGGGAAAAGAGAGTTCACCAGCTGTGGATTAAGCAGCTTTCCAATGTGGCTCTATTTAGTTTGCCGTGTTTTGCCTGGGTTTGATGGTTTGTGTTTGGTGATTTTGCCACGTAGCTTCCCTGCTATCCAGACCAAGGCAGAACATTCTAGCTGCTAAAAGGGACAATGGCACCAAGGGAGGACCTCGTGGGTACACTCAGATCCTTCAACGGCAACAGATTCCTGCAGCAGTAGACATCGTAACGAAAACGAGCGGCGCTGCCAAGCTAAGGAGGAGCCTGAGCTGCCTGCAGTGCTCAGCTGCCCATAAATCAAATGCTGCTGCTCTGTTACTTGCTGTTCCACACTGTTTGGCCACCTGAGATTTGGAGTTCACTGCATGTAATCTCCGTATGGGTGGGAAGATGTCTGTATTCCCTACTCTCAGCACAACAATCATTTTACGTATTTAGTTTTCATCAAATGGCCGATGGGCAACCAGTGGTAAATCAGTAGGTATGATCTTAGCATGTAAATTATGCTTTTCCATATGAAGCTCTAGAAAACATTATAGTTCTTGACTTGGGCAGGTTTTGATAAAAATGTGCCTTCTCTTTGTCTTCTCTATAGATATTTGCATGGTATGATTGAAAAATAAACAACTCAAAACACAACACAAAAAATAAAGGTGCCCTAGATTCTGTGGTCCTGCTCTGGCAGGGGGGTTGGACTCAATGATCTCCAGAGTTCCTTTCCAACCATTAACATTGTTGATTCTGTGAAGTACTACACTCCCACCATTAAGAAACCCCTCATTCTGTCAGTATCAAAATATATAGCATCCAATTACTCAGGCAGGCTATTTCAGAAGAGCATGAAATAATTTTGATAACTGAAATCCACTCTCTATACACTTCCTTTCACAGGAAGTGAGCTGGGATGCCAGAAAAGTTTGTCTCAAACTTCTGTTTCCATCTGGGGAGGGCTGACAAAGCCTCGCCTTGCAAGGGAAAGGAGCAAACTTTAGCCTTAGGGGAAAGCAGATGAAGCATCCAGCAAATTCACAGCAGCTTGAGAGTGGAGGTGTGATATGCTGGCAGTAAATGGCTGCTTCCAGTTAAAAAAAAAGAAGAAAGAAAAGTGTAAGCCATAAAAGGTAAGAAGAAAGATCACATTGCCTTTTGTTGGGGACCAAAACAGATTTATGACTTGACCCTCTCAATACCAAGAGACTTGTATTTTTCTCTCTTTAATGGCAGTGTCTGTCTATTCACTTGATAGACGATAAAGAAATCCACCAAGAATACACGTATAAAGAAAACAGCAGAGAACTAAACTGCTAGTGAGAGACTCAGGAAACAGTAAAAGCATCTAGGACTTGTCTCCTCTGCCATTACTCCTAATGACTCCTTTGTCTTTAATGAAATATCCCTATGGAGTCAATTCTATCTCCTACCCCTTTTTCTGCATTTATCACTCACTTTGAGCATTGTCCTGGGAACTGTATTCTTAAAATTGCAGAGACAATTTCCAGGCAGCCCTTGTAGATGGAGTCTTAAAATTCTACCGTAAACAAATAAAAAGCAAATGAAAGAAAACAAGTAAGCTTTTTAAAAGTGATTTTTAACCTGGCTCATAATGTCGAAGACATAGATTTGCACCCATCCTACGTGCATGCTCTCCCAACTGGCTTTCATTCTTGCCTTCTACTCGATGCAGCAGCCTCTTCCTTCTGTGCCCTCTGACGTGTTTCTGTGACTGAGCATTAAGACAAATAGTTTTAACCAGACTGATCCTCTGCTCAAGTCTACTGCTTGGCCACAGAAACACACTAGCCATGAAGGCCAAGGATTGGATCACTTCCTTATGCAGTGGTGTTGGCTTGAAGCCGACATGATCTAGATTTTAAGGTTGCCAGGAGATATAAAAGAAAATCACATAAATAAACACCTGCTCTTTGGACGACTTCCTCAATATGGCCAAATTCTTAATTGGTGTCTATCAGTCAACATTCCAAATATCAACGGTCCTTTGCCAATTTATACCTGCTGAATATCTATCCAGGCTTTTAGCACTTACTGTAAAACACAGTGATGAGTCAAAGGCAAGAAAAATTAACTCACAACACAAAACTTTTCAAAAGCATAGCATTTCTAAGTTCTTCTGGTCAAAGATTTATTTTTTTTTTAACATGTGTCTTGCATAATTCCAAAAACACACCATCAACACTTAACAGCTAATATGTGATAACAACAAAAATATTTAAAGCAAGCTGTTCAAGCCCTGTCATTTCTGAAACCAAAACAAAAGCAAAGCCCAGGACAGTTCTTTCAGTCAACAACTCCCTAGACTACGATCATGACCTAAGCAATTGGATTCCACCTATAATCCATAGCCAAAGTAGTGCATTCCAGTATTTTTCTTTAACTTAATTTTCCTAGGATGCAAAAAGAAATTGTATTTTGAACAATGTAATTAAGATTTCCTCTTACCACCTTTCTCCTCTCTTTACTGACCACCACAGCTGTTTCACAACAATTTTCCATTTTCAATCCTCTCGCAACTTCTTCAGTTGTTTTTGTTTCTTGTGTTTCAGTAAGCAGATTCAGTTACTATGTCAGAGCTGCAAGACTTATGCATACGTTATGAGAAAATTAAAATGCCATCACAAAAACTTCTAATAAACCCACCAGTATCTAATCTTCCACAGTACAGAAATCACTTCATCCCAGTGAGTTACGCTGTCTGATGATGTATCATTACATTGCATGGTCTAGGTTTTCCCTCTCTCTTTGGAAACCATCTAAGTGTACAGCTGTTTAAAGATGTTTTAGTGAGTTCATGGGGGCTTAGCAGCAACAGCATACTGAAAAAAAAAGATGTTTAATAAGTCTGTATTTTATTAGACAAACCTCTGCAAGGAAAAGGACAATTTTGCTTAAATCAATGCGTGTCTGACATAAGAGACTCATCAGCAAGTTAAAAAGAGAGTACTTTCAGTACTCAGTCAAAACCTTTTAGCTGTGATGGCTTCTGCAGACATACTCAGTATAAACATGAATCAGCAGAGCAAAAGCAGTGTCAGAAGAATGAAAAAGAAATACATGAGCAATCAAGTATAAAAAAAATGTATCAGAGAAAGGTCTTGGTGCTATGCATGTCAGTATTATTTGTGTGTGTTTTTTGAGGTTGTTTCTTTGTTTTAATAAGCCTTGGAGTATTGGGAAAACTGCCAGAAGATGGTAGGGGTTCAAAACTGAGAAAAAGGCACAGGGATAACACAGTATCCTAGGAAGTTAAAACTCACATCAGCTTTGAGGAGAACAACAGAGAAGTGTTCAGTCACTATAAAGCAAAGGAAAAGAATCCACAGGGACAGAAAACAAAGAAAAGGGGTATAAATCAAGAAAAATGCAGTACAACCAAATCAGTCAATCAAGAGTGCAGACCATATCTGCAGAAGGAGGAGACTCTATCCTGGGAGTTGGTTACTGCAAAAGATTTGAGAGATGCTCTGGACAAAGAAAAGGACATGAATCCCTGCTTAGATCACTAGCTATAATCCTTCAGGTTGGAAAAACAGATGAGCCAGAGGGGATGAATGGTCTAAAAAACCATGAGTGGACTGGAGAAGGCAGGTAGGGACTGATTGCTCACTCTCTATCTCAACAGAAGAACTAAGGGGCACTAAATGAAGCTGGTAAGCGATAGTTTTAGAAGTAAATTAAATGGAAGTAGTTCTTCATGCAATTTGCTCGGTTGTTGTGCTGCTATATTCTTACTTGGATTCACAAAGATGATGGGAAAACTCACAGGGGAAAAAATTTCCATCAACCATTAGTTAATACACAGCAACCACATCTGTTCCAGAACTCAAAATGGTCAGAGCTGAGAGAGTATCATATAACCACGTCCTCTTCTTGTAATCTTCTGTAGGCAGCTGCTTTGGAGTATGGTTAGAAAAAGCAAACTAACTCAGCTACATTTTTGATCCGATCCAGAATGGACATATTTACCTCAATGCTATGGCAAAAGGACCAATATAAGTACAAAATACAGTATCCAGGGGAAATAAATAGGTGAGTAGGTTTACTACAGTATGAGGCACTGTCAGGATTAATTCTTATATATTGTGCTCAGTTCCAGTGTCTGCATTTCTAAGAAGCTGTGGAAAATTAGAGATAACACAGGAGAGAGTAAATTTCTTCAGAGTGAGAGACAGCTGGCTTATCAAAAGGAAGACTTAACAGTTTATGTATGTCTCTTTAGAGAGAAGAAGATTTCCAAGTATGAGACAGCTCTTGAATCTAGTCAGGAAAGGTACAGAAGGAACAAAGGAAGTTGAAACTATAATTTGTGCAATTCTGAAGTGAGTGGAGATGCTCTCAGTGGTGTGCCTATTTCAGAAAGACTTTGGGGCGTAAAAGGACAGAAATCAAGCAGAAAGCACAAACTCAGCGATCTGATGCAAAAAAAAAACTACGCACAAAATGCGTCTGGTGAATAAAACCAGAAACTTGGCACAGTACTTAACTGCAGTGAAAAGAATTGTGAACCATGAGGGGAAAATACTTTAAAGTAGCAGAAAGTATAAAGGTAATTCATACCGAAATACTGGACACCCTGTGAAGGCTGGCACACAGAACTAAGCTGTAAAAGAAAACTGACAGTCAGAACAATCCCATCTTGAGCCTTTTCCTCCACATTCTTTTGAGGCACGTCTTCTCTCTCAGCCCTTTGTTCTGTGCCTCATCCTTCACTCCTATGCCAGCTTAATGTCAGCTGTTCCAGAAATGTCTGAGGGCTGCAGGGAAACCTCCAGACTTTTGGTGGTGGGTCAGTCCATGGTGGACACGGGTACCAGAAAAGAAAAAATGAGATGGTCTGGGACAAGGGTAAAATGGGAAAATAAATCCTAACGTGTGAAAAGGAGTTTGGAGCCCACACGATTGAGTTCATTTGAAATAAATGTGTTTTCTTACTGCTGTTGACTTCTTGTGTTTGTGTTAGCTCAGCATCAAACTTTTAAAAAAAAATCTAGGCAACTTCTGCTGCTAGAAATTTGATATGAACAGACAATGAGGACATCTATCACACACTGCCACAACCAGCAAGGCCAGTTTGCACCAAAGCACCATACAAATCATGATTCCAACTAAGTTAGGGCCAAACATACATCTGATAGCTTTTAGCGATGCTTAGAGAGATAACACTATTAAATAAAATACACTCAATAAGGGTACTATTTTGACCAAAACATATCCCATTTCACAGCATCCCCTAGACTCAACTTTTTGTTGATAATGTCAGTGGAAGTGGAAGTGGATGCAGATCTGAGTAGCATTTTCTCTCCTTATCCCTTCTCTTTTGCTCCTTTTCTTACAGAAAAAGGCCAAAAAACTTAGTGAAAATCTGCCACCGAGATAAACATACTTACCAAAAATCAGCTGGAATTTACCAAAATACTAGGAATTGAAACTCCTACGAGTCAAGAAACTTGAAAGCTGTTTATAAACATCAGTCTGCATGAGATGATCATATGTGACTAGACGCTGGATGACGTTACTGCATTTTACAGATAGAAATTTAAACAGTAGCTAACCTGGAAATGTTTTGCATTGTCTTTAAGACATTTTATACCCCGGTATGCAGATAGACAAAGAAATAATATATGACATAAACCACAAAACAAGAATATATGGACATGGGAGGTTTGCACAGGAGAAGATCCTGCTGCTCTCCCCACAGTCCCGGCTGGAACCACAGGAAGGAGACAGAAAGGCAACACAAAGACATGCAAAGGCAGATTATCAGTCCACTGCAGAGCACCATGGCTGTTAATCAGTACAGTAAATGTTATCACAATAGAGTACTGACATTTCTAGCCCTTGTACAGGGCTCGCCATGCTTTAAACAGGATTCAGGCTTTCATGATGATTAAAGGCAGATGTTACACGCACAAGTAAATTAGTAACTTAGGAGTCTCTCATCCATTTTTGTGTATGTGGAAGGAATCTTTAAGAGGACATCCCCACTGGAGGATGCTTGCTGCAGCATGATTTGCACAAGGAAGAACACTTTCCTTCCTTTTTACAGGCTGGGAAGAATAAAACAAGCTCCTCACGTCATTTCATCCTATGAAATGCATCAGGTTAAAACTTTAACTTTCCTGTCCAGTTTTCCATTGCCAGAAAAAAAGCTATTTAGGTTTACCATCTTTCAGAGTGCTGCAGATGGCAGAAACAACAGTGATACTTGAAAGATCATAGAATGGCCTAGGTTGGAAGGGACCTTAGAGATCATTTAATCCAACCTCCCTGTCATGGGCAGGGACACCACCACTTGACTAGACCAGGCAACACATGGGGATGTATTTTTTTCCCCTGTACATGTGCATGAACTGCAGCTGCAATGACTATTGGTCATGTATCTAAAATGAAACACCAAGAGAAATACTGGCATAGGTAAAATGACTATTTTTCCACTGTGATAGTGCTATGGTGAAAAACTTCTGAAATCCCATTCTTTTAATCTTGGGAATACCATCCTGGAAATGTTTTCTTGCTCCAGAAGCTAACAGTTCTCCCTAAAAGCACGGTTTAATTCTGTCTACAAGCTGTTCCTTCAGCTCCTTAACTGAGTAGGAATCCTCAATGCTGGTATTCACATGTGATGGTGAATAGACTGCATGCCCTGGGTTGGGCACGCCTGTGCATGGGTATTCGACACTTTATGATGTTAGTTATTAGAAAGTATACCAGACACCTGCTTGTCAGTCATGATGTTCCATGCCCCCTGGCCTGCATGCCCTTCCCGCGATAGGCACACAGCAAGTCCTCTCCTCTTTCAGTTCCTTGCAGTGCTCCCATTGTCCCCCTGTGGGGCCGTGCTGTGCTGTGCTGGGTGGCACTGGCAGTGGTTTTGCAGCTGTCTCCTTCCTCTGGATGCAGAAGACATCAGGCTGCTCTCCTACCGCCAGCTGCAAGGGCCATGTGAGGGCATCCCAGTTGCCAGGGATTGCTCCTGCCTCACCTCCTCCTCGTCTGTTTGTCCAGCACGAGCTACAACTAGAAAAACAAACCCTGGCTTTCTGTCCCCCTGGGAATTGCCTCCCACTCAGCCGAACGCCTGAGTCAGCATAACTACCCCTCATGATAACACATTTGTACAAAGTTGAGCCGACTGGAGCACAGGACATCTGGTCCCAATATCTAGAAACACTTAAATCATGCATGTCATTCCAAACATTTAAGGACTTCAGAAGTTTTCAGTTACTTTCATATATATTTTCCAGTTACTTCATGCAGAAAGGATTTCTTATGTTCAAGCTTCACTCTGAAGATCTGTATATTTCATTCCATCTTAACTAGAAAATAAACCCCAGCTTTAAAGATAAGCTACTTTTATATTAACTATTTTTAAAAATTATTCCATGAGAACACCAAAATGTGATGAGTTATAACACATGCCATTCAGATTCCAGTAACAGGCAAAAAAAAAAAAAAAGGGGGTTGTACATACAATGTTAAAAAACCCCACAACAAACCCAACAAACAAACCCTCACAAATTCAGCTGTATATGTTATATGGTGAGGTACCAAAACGGCCCAGCGCTCAGGCACCAGACGGAGACTCTGGAGACCAGCGCTCACCTCCATGTCCAACTGCAAGCTTCTTGCTTTTCTCCACTTGTAAGCAGCAGCAGCAGCTTCCTCACGCTACCAAGCGTTAAAACTCAAGGGCTTTGATAGTCTGATGCTGAGTCCCAGGTATGAGCAACAACATTCAGTGCAGTAAATTCCCTTTGCAGCCCCCACATACACCGCAAGTCATGGTAGGCTGGCGCCAACAGAGCAGAGGCACACTCTGCGCCCACTGTAACCTCTTTAGTTTGAGCGTCAATCACTGTCAAGCTGTCACAGGATGGAGCTCAGTATTAACTGGCTTCTTTTTGAAAAGTCAGTAGGGCAATGTCTATCTACCTCACAACCTCTTTTGCACAACTCCTGCAAGAGAAAAAATATAGCACTTCAGTATAATTTCTATTGTTTTTATCTGGCTCCCCACACCTCAGGGCGGAAGTGCTTCCAACCTCTACTGTACACGGCTTCTACTGCAGCATACACACACCACTGTAACAGCAGAAAAATACTCATTTCTTTTTTGGCAGCTACAAGAAAATTCTTCACCCCCTCCAGAGCACAGAAAGCTCCTGCTTTTCTAACAAGCTGTCTCTCAGTCCGGTCTCAGGACACAAAAATCAGACATTTGGGGCATAAGTGATATTCCACATGGAGACAGGACAACAGCAAAAAAACCCCACAGTTTGAACAAGAGAATCCAGAGGACTTTGGTTATATGTGACAACACACAAAATACTTTAAGTCATTTATCTGAGACTTGGATCCTCTTTTGGAAGGCAAACTAGTATTACAAAGCTCTTTTAGACACTGTTTATTAGCATCAAAATGAAATATGAAAAGTACTTTCTGTTAAATCCAGGATCTAGACAACTCTTATAACATGTACCCTAAATAAACAAAGTGAAATGGTATTGCAACAGCTAGAAATAAAAATGTGTGCTAACACTAAAAACAAAAATAGATTTTTTAACTGCACCATTGTATGTTTAATCTTTCTAAAAATAAACTTTTAAAATAACAGCAGCACAATTAAGTTACCTCAAAATGTTATAATGAGACTAGCTACTCCAGCCATCAGCTGGGACCCTCATGTCCCAGACTACCTCTAGTTGTCCTGGAGCAAACATTCTGACTATACCAACAGAGAGTTCTGCAGGCCCTAGCAAAGATCGTAAACCTCACAAAATTTCTGTGCTACTGTTTCAGAACAGCAGAATCCCACTAGGAAAGGTGGGGGCAGGTAGTGGAGATAAATCTAGACACAGTGTCTTTCTCTTTACAATTTTAAGTTTGGTTTTATGTTTTGTTTTGGGTGGGTTTTTTTGTTGTTGTTTGGTTGGGTTTTTTTAAATAACCACTACAGAAACCCTAAACCAGTCTCAGGACAATCTTTTCTTCTGCATCCAAATAATTTCCCTGCGCCACCTCAGTCATCACCACTTTTGTCAGATCCCAGCAAATCACTGGCTGGTGGTCTTGCTGCTCTACCTGGAGTCGTATTTTAATTAGTCAGAGCACCGAGAAAAGATTATTGTACAAATATTGGCGAATCTTCAAACAAGAGTACATGCTGTCCATTTTATTCATAACACAAAAGCTCTTAAAGAGATTTCGATAAAAGATTTGCCTCCTGCTTGCAGCCTACATTTGCAATGTTTATATAAGTGGGGGGATATAAATCTTTTTCAAATGAACCCCACAGTTTTTAAACCAGCCTTGTTATAAACTGCCTGTTTCCGTTTTGTCTGCGTAAGCAAGCAATGCAGAGCCTGCTCAGGATAGACTGGAACTAATTTAATGTGCTCCAGGTTTAATCCCCATCCTCCTGGCTTTTACTGGCAGATTTTACACAGAGGACTACTGCTGACTTTAACAATGATTCATGTGATAAGTGGGTTTTGATTTGTTTTTCCACATCGGAAAACACACAACAGAAATGCCACCAAAATCACTTTAATAAAACACAAAGCGAGTCAGAACAGGATTTGAAAAAAAAAAATTTAATTAAAATTAAACTTTGACACAAGAACTGTTTCTCAACAGCTCTTTGAAGTTATTAAGGCGAATTATTAGTTTGCTTTATGAAAAATAAAGAGTCTGTGGAACTCCACGTTTGGGTTGGAAGGAAGCCAGCCCACACCCCCACAACA